>NC_091115.1:13760000-13955000 GCF_024713975.1 Paralichthys olivaceus
TTTAAATGGTAACAACTTACCCTAAATGGTTTCTCTGAGTTACCCAATTGTTAAATGGCTAAAATTAAAGCGTGAAGTGATGAATTAGGTTGTAAAAAGTAACTTAATGAATCAAATGTAATGAATATTGAGTAAAAAGTCAGATAAATGAATGGAATAACAATATATTTATATGTTCTCTCCATGTCTGTGTGGGTTTGCTTTCTTTCTCCCACAGTTTTAAAGATACCTGGTGTTAGGTTGATTGGCAAATCTAAATTTCCAGTAGAGGGAGTGTGAGCATGAATAGATGATGGATGGATGGATGGATGAATCTGTCTGGTTTGATGAAAAACATGCATAAAGTTTTAGAGACACTTTTGATTCTTGTTCTAAAACAAAACTTTAAAAATATCATCTAAATCTAGCTTGCTGGTTTGTTTGCAGCAGATGTATAAGACACCAGTCTCACAGGTCCTGTCCACAGAGCTGGTGGGGTTCACCTCCTCCTCTCCTCCTCTCCTCTCCTCCTCTCCTCCTCTCCTCCTCTCCTCCACCTGTTGCTGTTGTAATAACACAAACGCCACCAGATGGACACTCGCCGCTGTTCCCTGTAATTCTCGGCGGGGCCGGTTGGTGTCGCCACCCGCAGCGACTCTCAGGCAGCCCGCGAGACATGTGGCTGAGACTTTCTGAAAGCTTCGCTCCGCTTTTAGCCCAAAACACTTCTGCGATAGTGCGAGTGATCGTCGCTTCGTAGCGGGGCTCTGGACTCTTAGAAACACTTCCCGAGCTGCAAACCAGCCGCAGTTGCACTCACAGGTGAGTAGCGACTCTTGTCACCAGCTAACTGGAGCTAAATGCTAGCGAGCTAAAAGCGACGTAGGCAGGTGCTGTTGTTCAAAGCGGCTAGCCAGCTAGCCCCCCCCAGCTAACTTGGCTGCTGCTGCTAGCCAGGCTAGCTAACTTGTGACCTTCATTGCAATCGCCGTAGCTAATATTAGACGCTATTTAGCCGTGTTTGCTGTCGTGCTAACAACAACCAGCTAGCTCCCAGGTAGCGGTTCAGCTAGCTGTAGCTGCCTGGCTAAGCGACAACAACCGTGTTGACACCGTCGTGTTGGCACTGGTTGATCAAGTTGGTGCTAATTTCATGTCTCCAGTAGCCAGGCCGTGTTTGCCCAAACAGCACCAGGCATTCGCCGCTTTCTACCTGCAGACCCAACTCCTCTTTAATCCCAGCAGCCGTCTTTATCCACACAAGTTCCCATTAAGTGTTGATGTAACCCCGGGCTACATTCTGATGGAGGATTCCGGGTTTACAAGTGAGCCGGTTGTGTTAAATGGGCAGCGGCTGGTTGAGCTGACAGTTTGAGCACACGGCTGGAGACTGATGGCCTGTGTTGACTGGGACTATCTGAAGTGTTTCTGAAGTGCGGCCCGCTGGTTTCCTCCCTCCGGAGGCACTGCTCCGGATCTATTGTGTCGGTTTCACTTTGACGAATTAGTCGATCGTCACAAGCAAAGCCCGGATCAGCCATCAGAGGGTTTAAGTGTCAGACACAGGACTCCTGCTCGGTGTGAGCTCGCTGCAGAGGTGTGATGGCGTGCTGGACTTGTGTTACTTCACTGTGACTGTGGGGGGAACATTAAAACATTTATTTCTGCACGTGTAATCCTAAAGAAAATCACAACTGATCTCACACTTCACCTGATCACCAGTGTTATCAAGTTTAGTCACTGTTAAAGACACTGTTGCCTAATGAAGAGTGTTAAATAGTCAAATTGTATCATAAGAAAGTTACAAAATTCAACATTAAGGTTGCATCCACCAACACTTATGGATTCATCTGTATATGTAATATGTTTTTCTAATCCAGTTAACAGTTAAAATGATAAAGCATGTACATACTTTAAAATCCCCACCACCACAGCCTGGTCAATTAATCGACATGGAGAAGATATCAACTAAAATTAGCTTTCCACATATATATATATAGTATCAGCAATACCTGGCATTGTGATATTCATACTATATACATACCATTTGATGGCCAGGATTTAAATCTGTTGCATTTAACCTTCCTGCATCTCCTTCTCTCTATTTTGTCTGTTTATTCAATAAGGTTAGAACACATAATAGTGTAAAGGGCAGACCCTTGTATTTCTATAGATTAGTCTTGATGACTCAAAGCACGTTACAGTACCGTTACATCACAGTAGTTTGGTCATTCAGACTGAATGTATGTTCACTCGGCTAGGCCATAAAACAATAGCGATAATTATCGCAATGTAACATTCCTACGATAGAAATTGAAGACATGGTGGATACAACGTCCAGCCATGTGTTGACAGACAACACGAACAGCCAATGAGAACAGCTCCGTGCCAAACCAATGATGTGGCTGGAATAGAGTTACAGCTACATCAGGTTAGGTTGACGCACACAGTGGAGGAGCAGCAGCAGCACATGTTAATGTTCCTGCATAGAGGTGGACGACTCTGGATCGATACAGTGACTGAACATAATTGATTCACATTTTCCGCTAGCTTCAATGACTGAGCTGGTTTCCATCGCTGAATAATTTTAACCACCGCTGCTTTAGGGATCAGGACAGACGCTCATTGAAGATCCGGTCGTCCTGTGTCAGAGTCCCTGTCGGAGTCTGCTTCCTCCTCACTCCCCCTCTGACCTGCACTCACTTTACACTTCAACAATAATCACCGTCACTAATCACAAGTTATTAGGATGCGTACAGTCCTGACAGTTACTTTGCGTTTGCTTGATTCGCTCGAGACTTTATGAGAAACATGAAACCAGAATTATGTATTTTTCACCTTAGAAAAAGTGTAAAAAAACTAAGGTGTTTATTTGTCATCTTTTAATTTGCTCTCTCACTACATATCTTGATCACATTTTTACAACACATTTTAAGGCTCCTATCAAAAATGTTTGTTTTTACACAAAGTTAAAAATCAGTGTGATGATTATGCAATTTTAAAACTATTAATAATGAATAATTGTTGAGGAATTTTCTGTCATTGCGTATTTTGACTCATACTGTGATTGCGATGAGTCTCAATTTCAGTGTAATGTTTTGAATTTAATTTTGGCTGCAAAAAGCACTAAACATAACATGCTTGTTTATAAAATCGCACCACTGTGATTTGTAGACCTGGGAATTTCAGTACAAATGACAGTGCAATGACATTTGTGACAATTTAACCTTAAAAATAACAGTCCTTTGATTTTGATGTGGTTCATGGCAAAATTCCAATTTCAATAATATTTTGATAATTGTTGAGCCTTAACACACATCCAGTAACATATATAAATGGGAATCTAATGTAAGATACGCATTTTTTAGGGTTTAATTCATAGCTCAGTGTTGGAGTTCACTTGTTTTTAGCACCAGTGCTAAACTAGATCGATCTAATGTATGTGTATCTGTAATTATATTCATGCTGGTGACTGTATATTCACTTTGTGATAAATGATGACATGCATCATGTACACCTCACATTCATTTAGCTTCTTCTTCCATGACTGAACAGGAGAAGGTTTTCCTGTGCAGATGCTGTTCTTTCCTTCACTGCTCTGGTGAGCAGATGATTTGCATTGAAAGTAATCGATGCAAATGCTTTATGAGCGTTTCTGAAAATAAGAAGGCTAGCAAGGCCTTTTTAAACTTTTTTAGTGTTATAACCACAGGCCATGCTGACCAGTTGCAGTTCTTGTGGTCTCCATGTGGTATCTTTGTAGCCATAATATGAATAAAAATGTTAAGGTTGTGCACATGAGCCAAGCCTGCGGCATAGCTATGATGACTGTGTGTAGACTCTGTAACTGTTCTTAATGTGGCACTTAAAATCCAGCATGAGAGGCAGATAACTGGAGGAAGGCATGAGGTCAGAGTTAAAGGTTCCCCTCTGCCCTTAAGATACATGACTTTGTTGTCATGTAAACTGCAAGTAATATTATTAACATTGTGATTTTAAAAGTCATCAAGTGAAACTGGATATTCGATCTTCAGAGATGTAATCCATTAATATCGATTATAGGGCTGCACGTCATATCGAAAATGCAACTTCATCGTGATATCGACATGTGCGATATACGTATCATATAAGATTACTTGAACTGCAATAAGTGGTGTTCCATGTCAAATCAAATTTTATTAGTATAGCCCATATTCACAAATCATAATTTGTCTCATATGGCAACACAAGGTGCTCTCTCTCTTTGTCTCTCTCTAATTATCACATAATGATTGGTACTTTTCTTAAGTTAGAGAGCAGCGCACGCATTCATCAGCTGTCCCGCTTGTTCTCTTCCCCTCTCTCTCACACACACACACACACACACACACACACACACACACACACACACAAATAGTGTGATCGGACACGTGTAAAATCAGACTGGGTAAAAACAACAGACTCTGTAAGCTTAGTCAATGTATGTAGAGGAGATGGCGGCAGGCTCGGTTTGGTTTGACGCAGTTGGTGCAGTGCACAGCGGGAAATGATGTAGACACAGGGAGGAGCAGTAAATTACTGGCAGAGCCACTAAAAACTGTAAGAAAATAACTTTTCATGGTCCAAACAGTGTGAAAAGACCCAAAATGAACACTGTGGGACTGAGTGGAGCTGTGTCTGGCTCCCTGGTGTCTGCCCTGGGCTTGGCACTGTGACTGGGCTGTGGAGCTGTCCGTGGTCCCTGCGTCTGTAGCCAAGTGGAATTTTGTTCAATAAACCATGTTGTTGGAATGGAAATAATGCTAGTGTCTGCTAGCCTTCTTACTGTATGGGTTCTATGTAAGCAGTGTAACCAGATCAGAAAGACTTTGACACCGTATACATAAGCATTTTATTATTTATTGCAAGTCATATCGTCATCGCAATATTCAACATGTTATCACATGTTTCCTTATAGCGTTTTACCCTGCACTCACACACTCAAACGCTGCTCATTCACTTGAATTGGCTGAAGTCAGGCAAAGCCGAACGGCATTGTTAGATGTAGTGCAGAGTTAAACTTTCCATGCTGCAGCGAAGGCAACATCCAGTCAAATTGTGTTTAATCAAATCCTCGAGTAGGTGCGAGCCAATCCAAACACGTGAATATTAAAGAGGAGGCAGCTAGTGAACCTTGTGTAAGCTCATTTCTTTGTGGACACGCTTGTGCACACCAACTGTCAAGCATCAATCCATCAAATGCATGTGCGTCCTCCTTTAGAGGGGGTGCAACTGTACAAGTCAATGAGAAATCAAGACATAAGAAGATGCTGTATGAGGATGCATCAATTGCTCTCTTAAAAGCTCATACAGTTGTCATGTCCTCCTCACACACTCTCACATATTTACGTTTGCTTGGTAGCTAGTAGAGGCAAATGAGCAAACTGAGTCCAGCTGCTTCTGTGAGGTAGAAAGTTATGTCTGCTATGTGGGAATGTGGCACAGAAATCAGGGTTTTGCAGAAGCTGCTGGCGTTAGAGTTGGACAGTTAATCAATACCATTCAAACATCCCTGTTCTGCTTTGGAGTTCAGATCGGGGTCACAGTGGGATGAAGGATACACATGGTAGCAAGGTTACGTAGTATGATAGTATGAGGAGCTTGGAATTGGCACTGAAACCCAGTATCAAGCGTGTGTGCGTGCGTTGCTGTGATAATGCATTTCATTTCAATACATGACCTGATGTCCTTTTTGTATCTATACTGTCTTCTTAATTTCTTAATTCTCTTTGTGTTGTAGTGGTGAGCAGGACCGGACATGACTGGAGCCGGAAGCAGTGAGTAATGTTTTAGGCTCCTATTGTTTGATGTGCTATCTTTGAAAATATCCCATCTTATTCTGTCTCCTTCCATGTATGTTAGGCGGCCAGGGTCCGCCTGATGGGACGGATACTGAGGAGGCGGAGAGGTGTCCTATCTGCTTGGGCGTCCTGGCCGGAGGCGAGCTCGCCATGCCAGACAGCTGCTGTCATGTCTTCTGCCTCAGATGCCTCCTCACATGGGCAGAGGTAAAGAAGCTGTGCATTAGCATTGAGCTGAATAGTGACCAAAAAGCATAAAAGTAATGGGAGGGATTTTGTTTCTACCACTGTTTATTAGAATCCAACACACGTCATTGGCTTTTAAAATTGTGGTGTGGGATTACACAATATAAAGCCTGTAGCAATCAACAATGCCTGCCTTGTTTATCAGCTCATTTGTGAAATACATTTTTTTGTACAACCCAAATTCATAAAGTGGATTAGAAGAGCTTATTGTCATTGTTTGTTTTTTAAGCTGTATGCATCTTATATTACTATGTTCAAATTTGGATGTGTTTTACTTTGAAGTTACAGATGGCTCCTTCCTGTCCAGTGGACAGAAGACCTTTCACTAATGTTTACAGATGGGATGGGAATCTGAGCTGTGTGCAGGTCAGTCTGATTTATATCTGCACCTTCTCTGTCATAGTTTAAGATACCAGGGCTGCTGGTGTTTTCTGTAATCCAACTTAATATAACAAAGTGTTTACCTGCTCTGTAAAGTCAATATTCCCTGGCCTGTTTTCAGGAAAAAATGTTCTCACTGACTCCCACACTTGCATTGTGTCCCTGTGCTCCAGCCATGCCAGCAAACTGTTGTACATTTTTCCCCCAAAAACACATGTGCATCTGTCCTTGCTGTTTAAAGGTTCCTGTGAGGAAGAGAACAACTCAGCTTGAAGCTGAAATTTGCTGCTGTAGAAACCCTGAACAAAAAGTCTGTCTCAAGTGAGTATTAGCTTTTTAAAATGGAATCATAAGGTGTTATAGTCCCTTTTTTTAGCCATTGGAATTGGGGACGTTTTAGGATATTTAGATTGATTTTCAAGCAGTGTAGTTTGGAAACTAGTCCCTGAACAATGTAGGTGTTGTTTTGTTTTCAGAAGTAAACCTGCAAGAAGATTGAGACGGCAAAAAGCAGAGAGGACGGCAGATGCCATAACAAAAGGACTTGTGAGGAAATGTATGTCAAAACCCTTCTTCCTTCATTAACGTGTCCTACTCACATGTCTTCAGCAAGATCTAACTTGTCTGTAAATGCCTGTTCCAGGTAACGATGAAGACCCCTCGTCTCTGAGCAGAAAAAAGGTACATTTCATTTTTTCATTTCATTGTCTTAAATGCACGTTGGTTGACTTTTACTTCAATGTTAATGTCATCGATGTTTGTATTTCCTCTAGGTGCGAGGAACAGAGTGCTGCACTTGGTCACCATCTCCCTGTGTCTCAACCACACCATCACAGGACATGTAAGTCACACGTCCCTAAATGAATGTGTTATTATGGTATGTAATATATATTATGATAAATGATGACAAGTATAGTAATTCTGTGTGTGTCTGGACTAAAGTCCTGTAGTGTGGTCTAGTTGTGAGACGGAACAATAACCTGGTGTTCAGAGAGGTCATTAGGTCAGGAGAGCAGTGCGTTTTAACCAGGCCCCCTGCTGGAATACAAGACACATTGCCTCCAATGGTCTATTGGCATTTGAACATAATATTCCATAAATCACTTATTTCATTTATCTTGCCAACTGCATGCACATCTGCCATCCGTGTCAAACATTGACATAACTAACGAAGCAGCAAGTCTATATTTCTCTCTCACAATTGTTGCATGTTTAAAAATCCACATTGTGTCAGAAAACTTTTGTTCATACTAAAAGTTTTTGGAGCAGGTTTGATGTGCTGCGTTTTTTGGCATTTTTCATAGGCTGGATCACAGGAATTAGTTTTCTTCTGTTTAATATGGCGCCTCAGTGCTGGCAGCATATCAAACCGGACCCCTGCTATCTTGAAATAGACTTTAAGGCGATAGAGATAATTTTGCAGCTCCTTAATCTGATGAAATTCTGCTTGTTCCTCGTGGTTTTTCATGATTGGATCTCAGAATTACTTATAAGTCATAACAACAAAATCATCCTCACTGCTCAACACCATTTTATCTCCTCCTGTGAATTTTCAGGATGACTAATAAAACACATAGGACTAAGTGCGTGTGAGGATTTTTATTTGATGATGGATTTAAAAACACATACCCGAGATGAAACGGTTACAGTTTTTTTTACAATTAACCACAGTAAAATTCCCATCGGATTAGTTTAACCTTAAAATGTAAATGATCATATAAACACAGTTTATTACGTCATGTTAAAAACTTGTCCAAGCTCAACCACTAAAGAATACATGAGGTGCAGCTGGATCATTTGTGAAGAACTTCATAAAAACAACAACTTCTTGTCATGTCCCTGCAGTGCAGAGCCTGTTTGGGTGACAGAGGAGATACCTTACGATGCTGGTTTCACACCCTGCAAACCCAAAGTGCAAGAGTGTCCGTGGCTGACTCCTGCTGCTCCCATCCCTGTCAATGGCACCTCAAGGTAATGAAATCTCACCTGATCTCGCTCTGGAGCCACAGATTACACAGTACAGCGGTACAGAGGACTGGTCAAGCAAATTCCAAGCAATTTGGAAGCAGTTTTCTCTTTAATGTCCAGAGCAGAATCATTTCAGTTCAACTTTTGTGGCACCAGTATAGATGCACAGATGTGAGGAAAATAAAAGTCTGTCTCCTGTTTTTCCACTGTTCAGTTATTCAAATGTTTGACAATGAGTCACCCAAACTGCAGTTGTTTGAAAACCACAGAGGAGAGCTGATTCTCTGCTTCAGTACAGAGAAGCACATTTTGTTTGTGAACACAGTTTTTGGACTCACATTGATTAGTAATCAGCATCAGGACTTTGGAGGCACAGTATCAGTAACGAAGGGATGATGATGAAATAATAGGAAATGAACAAACATTATCAACAGCTAGGTTTTTATAAATTCAGCCACTGATGGAATGTCTGGCACCACATTTACTCTTGTCTCTGTTTTACAGGCGGAGTTTCCATCCTGCAAGTTGGAACCACAGCCCATTTCCATTTGGACTCTGCTCATCTCCCTTGACCTCCAGCTCAGTGTTCAGCCCCGGACATTTTGGTGAGTCACGTCTGAGACATTGTGAAAATCATTGGAGTTAACTGTGTTCAATTTTACCAAGAGACAGAGATTTTGGTTGTCATTTTAAAAGTGCATTTAAATAGCTGCTGTAGTTTATTGACCTCGGCACACCTCCTACACGAACGGCTTGATTCAAGTGCTGAAGGTCCTGGTTCAAAAAACGATTAAATAATTGATATGGCATGAATGAAATATTAATTTGGGAGTTTGACGTGAAAAGATCAGCCAGATGAGAAGATAGATCACTTTGTTGAAGTTGTTAGATCTACAGAAAATGAGTTGCAGAGTGAAGCGTCTTCCCTCACAAAGGCTCCTTGATAGAGTACGAGTCACCATCAAGCTACATTACCCTTTAATTAGCGATGGCTGACATAAACTCAGCTATTCCAACTTGAGTCTGTGAAAGTGCCAGTCAGCATCAGCTAAAAACAGGAATCTGAATGTTTGTACATGGCTCTTGTTTGCCAATTAAAAGAGAGACGGTTGCCATGTCCCAATTCCTCTCCCATGGCTTCCCTAGATAAGAAGTGTCCTTCGCTGTAAGTGTCCCCCTCCAAACGGAGCCATAGGGGGAGGGGAAGAAATCCTCCCCTAGGAATTGGGAGACCACTTGCTACATCATAAGCATCCAACCATGTTATTATATCAACAACTGTTATCAACCAAGATTATAGTGACACATCTGACGGGACAGATAAATACACCGTCAGTCAATCATTGGTTATTTTAATGTTACATTAGTCCTGTCCAAATAAACTTCTGCTTCCGCACTGAAACGTTATAACTTCAAACTTCTTGTACAGGACAGAGGAGTCATGACCATACTTGTTACTCTCACTCAGACTGTTCTCATGCTTGTTTAGGTTAGAGTGGCAAAGAAGTGATTTCTAGGGAAAGAAAACATTTTATCTGGGTGAAACTAATATACTTTAAAGACGTGTTATCAGTTTTGTTGATCTTAAACAAATCATTGTTTCTGCCTGTAAACACAGTTGGGTTTTTGATCATATGACTTCTTTCCCACAGTGTTTGAGGGTGTTGTCTGCGCCATCACATGTCCCAAAGGAGGAGAGAAGAGAGGCAGCCGAGCCTCAACCTCCAAAGCGCCCACCAAAGAGGCAGAGTCTGTACCGACCAGACGATCCGGACGCAACAGTAAAACCCAGGAAGAGACTCCAGCGACTGACCCCTCATCGCCGCCTCAGTCCAGCTCATCAGACTCTGACTCATCTAACAACAACCAGACTGCCAAGCCAGCCAAGACTTCTCAGGCACCGGCCAAGAGGAAGGTGACAAACCGAAAGGCCAGCGGCAAGCGGAAAGCCGCGGCAAGAAAAAAGCGCTCTCCCGAACCCATTAGCAGTTTGGCCGCTAGTGAGGGGGAAGAAGATGCTGACGGAGTTGACAACAAGGAGAAGGAGGAGGAAGAAGAAGAAGACAAAAGTGATAAAGAGCCGGATACAAACATATCAGAGCAGCAGCAGTCTGATACTGAAGGGAGCCTCAGTGCCGACCAGGACGGTGTCAACTCTGCTGACGTGCAAGTAAGTGCAGAATCTCTGAGTAACGACGCGGCACAGGACAGTGATGACACTCAGGAACCACCTCATGAACAAGAAGAGAAGCCAGATGAGGACGATGACGAGCCGTACTACCCCCCTGACTTGTCTGCTAACAGCCCCAGTTCATGTTCCGAGGGCGACGAGAGCAAAAAAGATGAGGAAGAGCCAGCCAGCCCAGTTTCCTCTGTAGACAAGTACTCTGAGAAAACTCCTTCACCCTCTGACTCTCACAACGCTCTGCTGGAAGACCTGACGTCTCCATGCTGTGATGAGCAAACAGGGCAGGATGATGAAATGGAGATTTCAGAGTCCGAAGAAGCCAAGGAAGCAAAGGCTGACTCGTTTGAAAACTTGTCAGAACCTGGCTCGCCCCCTGCTGGGGATTCACAGGATGTTCTAGCTGACCCTGGAGCGAAAGCTTCTGAAGACACTGACTCTAAAAAGCTTGTTACAGAAGAGCAGTCAGTCGGTGACAGTTCTGGGGAAGAAACAAAGGATGACGGTCCCTCCAAGGATGACACTAATGTAATCCCCATGGACTGTAGTTCACCCATGAGTGACCATGGTAACGGTGCCATTTTGGATCTGCCAAAGGAGAGTGCTGACCCAGCTGATGCGGGACCCCCTCCTTCTGAAAGCCAAGTCACCAAGGACGAGGGCCACAAGGACCAACAGGAGAGGGAAAAGAGCCCGGAGAGGAAGAACGGCAGGCAGCGGCGCTCTCGCTTCCACTCCCCGACCTCCACCTGGTCACCTAAGAGGGAGTCCAAACGTGAATCATCCAGGCGCTCACGCTCACGGTCTAGAGAGCGGGATGGCAGCCCGCCTTCCGGCCACTCGTCCCGGGCTCGCAGCAGAGAAAGAGACAGGGACAGGGATGGCGAGAGAGACTATTCTAGGAGGGAGCGTAGTCATGAAAGGAGGAGACGGCGATCGAGGAGTCGCTCTAAATCCAGGTCCCGCTCTCGGTCCAGGTCCAGATCCAGAACAAGGTCTTACAGACGGGGGCCCAGCCCCGAATGGCCAAACTCCAGAGAGCAGTCTCCACAGAAGAAGGAGCGCAGAGGCGGATGGAGGCCAGGACAGGGTGGTGGGTCAGGTAGTGAGGGACGGAGGTATCACGGAGGCGCTGGCCGCTTAGAAAATGGTGTGCCTACCGAAGGTTCCCCTGATCGCCAGGCCTGGTCAGATAATCCTGACTGGGTTACAGAAAAGACTCGCGGGGAAGCTGAAAGCAAAAACCGGGATGCTGGTTTTAGCGGCGGCTCGCGCTGGGAAGACAACCGCAACAGTGGTGGGAACAGAGGAGAGACACGTGGCAGGGGGGGCCGGGGAGGTGTTGAACGGGGGCGGGGTGCCGGGCGGGGCGGTGGCAGCCGTAGCTTTTACAATCAGCAGGAGGAAACGGGCGATAATCGCTGGCCCAGAAATAACTTCTCAGGTACAGGCAACAATTCAGGGAATGATGCATACAGCCGCTTCAACGAAAACCGAGGGGGTGGCCGGAGAAAAGACATGGATCCAACTGACTCTATGCTCGATCGGTCGGGGTGGTCATCAGCATCCAGCTGGGCTGTCAGGAGAACGCTTCCTGCGGACGTCCAGGACTATTACTCAAAAAGGGAGAGGGGAGGAGCAGGAGGCTGGAACAGATCAGAGGAGGAGCAGCCAGCAGCAGCAGCAGCAGGAGCAGGTGAAGCATCCTCAGTCTTTGTTGGTTATCACTCCCAAAACACTAAAACACTCCTGCTCGAGAAAACTTTTCAAAAAGCAGGCCATGAATCAGCCAACTTTCCTTCTAAAATAGAAGCAGTAGTCGTGTCTTTGATGCTCAGAGAGGAGGATAATTTTAGTGCTGTGACGCAACTGTGAACAGACAAAAAACCTCCAGGCTCCTGCCCTTTGTTGAATTTTTGAGGAAACCGAACTTTGATGTTTTGAATTTATTCCGATGAAAATCTCTCATTTGTATTAGGCGCTCACACAGTTACACAGTTAATGGCAGAATCCTCCAGATTTCTGCCATTAACTGTGTATACACCTCTGTTACATGCAGGTTTTTAAATGAACTTCTTACATATATGAATACACAGTCTAAACCCACTTCAAAAGTGGGAGTGTTATATCTTTTATACATTGCAAAGTTTGCATTCTGTTTTCTTTACTCCCCAGAACTCCCTAAAAGCGAGCCTCCTCCCCAGGCCGTCCCAGGTAACGCTCCGGTGCCGGTGATGAACGCCATTCCTCCTCAGCTGAATGTTCTTCACCACCACTACCCCATGCAGGGCCCGCGAGGAGCCCTGCCCGTCAGCTTGCAGCCTGCGGCCCCATACGCCATGCCTCCTCAGGTTCCCGTGCACCTCCACCCTGCAGTGCCGCTGCTTCAGGTGCCCGCTGTTGGCGCTCAGGGCCTCCCGCCTCCCCCTCCGCCGCCTCCACCCTTGCAGCAAGGCAGCCAGACGGCAGCAGCTCAGCCTGATGGCCACATGTCTCAGGTATGTTAAACTGGGAACAACTGCTGAAGAGGGGAAGGGATTAAGTTCTTCATCCTGCATCTTTATTAGCATTAAAACTAGCTTCAGTTGAAATAAGCATATAAGATACTGTGTTAATGCTTTATTTATATGTATTGTCATTTTCTGGCTTGCGTTAGATGTCGAGCACCATGATGGGTTATGGGAAACCTGCCCTGCTTCCCACCCCTACCAAAGCTGGTGCCACATTGACCCAGATGCACCAAGCCCAGAGCCAGATGTTCCCATCCTCTACCACTCAGCCCGGCCACAACAAGGCTCAAGCCGACAGCTCCAAAAAAGAAAAGGTAGAAGCAGCTGTCTGTCACTCCATGAGAGTGTTTTGTTTCTTTTAGTTTGTGTCCACTTTATTTTCAAATCATCCTGTCATCCTCTTCCCGCTCCAGAAACAACAGATCCAAGAGAGAGCTATAAATGAAGTGAAGACAGCCATCAAACCTTACTACCAAAAGAAGGAAATCACTAAGGAGGAGTACAAGGAGATCGTCCGCAAAGCAGTTGAGAAGGTAAACGCTTCTCTCGTCACTTCTGGAAATTCAATTTTTCTTTTTTAATAATGGTCGTTTTATTTTAGTCAGAAGCAGCTGCTCATTTGTAGTCGAATATCTGTTGCTGGAGGGTATCGGCTGTAGCTAGCTTGTTAATTAAGCGAACGGGACATCAGGAATTTTTCTGGAGTGGCCGTATGTGAGAACACAAATGTCTGAGTCAGTTGCTCTCAACATTTTGCAGAACTTTTTCCAGTTATTTGATGTTACATATACATTTTTTTAACCTTGCTGGACCTTTACATTTGCAGAATATCTGATATAAGCTTTAAAGCACACTGTTTATTCTAATAAACATTTTGCTGTGTTTATTTTCCAGGTGTGTCACAGCAAGAGTGGGGAGGTGAACTCCAGCAAGGTGGCCAACCTAGTGAAGGCCTACGTGGACAAATACAAACACGCCCGCAAGAAATGAATCTATGGCGTGCTGTTGGCGCAGCGATTGCCCTCGCTGAACCATTCAGCTGCTCAAGTGCAATTTCCTCAAGCTGGAATTTGGCCTCCAAACTGAAAGAGGACGGAGCGCCAGCATTTTCATTTTTTTGGATATCTGTACCTTTTATTGAATGAAGATTTTTTTCTATAGATTTTCATATTTTGTTAGAAAAAGAATGACCCAATCAGAAATTGTAATGCAAGAGCCCTTTATTTTGCATAGATCATGTGACTTGGGAACTACTGTAAGGAGCGCAGGGTGGGGTGGGGGTGGGGAAGAGGGTAGATACTGAAGATGCAACGCTCAGTGAACAACGTTAGCTCGTGTAGTGGAGAGCCTCTCCCAGGGTGCCGGCTGGTATGATCAACGTCTCCTCCACGGCATCCTGATCACATAGCTTATTGATTATTGTCAATGTTCTTTTTTAAATATATAATATTTCAGAGGAAAGCCTAGTTTAAAAAAAAAAAGAAAAGTGCATTGCCTTTATTAATCTCTGTGGCCCCGATGATGGGTAGGAATCTGATGAGTGTGATTGTAATCAGGGCCCTGATTGGTCGATGGGCGGGATGGCCAATCAGCAGCGAGTGTGTAACGGAAGGTGCAGGTCCCGGAGGGGGACAGCCGAGCTGAAACTGACCCCCGCACCCTGCCTGAATGTGTAATAACTGTCAATGCGAGAACATGAACTGTGCAAAGTATCCAGAGAGTAGTGAAATAAATTAGCTGCTTCCTGATGCTCCGTGTGTTTGTCACAAACGTCTCCGTTTCACCGGAGGACGCGCCGTCATTTTGTCTCCGTCTTTGAGCCGGTGAACTGCATTTCCCAACAATCACCTCTCAAACAACCGGTGACGTGTGTGTTACTTTTGTTTTGTGCACAGGGTTTGTCTCTGTGCCTCTTGAATCGTCCAAGGAAACAACCACCAGACATGAAGTGAACAGCTTCCATGAAATAGATACAGCATGTCAGAGCACTGCTACACTACAGAGTGTTAATCTCAGAGATATTTACATCTAAATGTGCCCGACTACGGTTTTCCACTGAACACAGGTCATTTCATTTCCTCAGACTGTCGGCCAGTGGACCTGTGTGTGGAGGTTAACATGATGTCACCACACTCTGAACTAGTACATGGTCCCTACTTGGTCTTAAAATGTCCAGAAATGTAATAATCTGAATTCTAGCCTTTAAAAAGTCTTAAATATCTTCAAATATTACGCACGAGGCCAAAAACATTTAGGAATGTCTTAAATATGTTTGTGGTCATTTAACTCTGCTTCTGTTGTGCTTTAAAATTATTTGGCCAACGCAGAACTGATAAATACAAACACCCCAGTCAGAATTTATCTCAGTACACTGGGCTTGGTTATGTGAAAGACTAAAGATATCAACTTTCTCCGCCTGTAGTTTTAGAGAGAGCGTTTCAAGCTTTATTTCACTTCACTTTTCAGTATAATAATTTGGCACTTGGGTATTTCTTCACATCTGTTAAGTCATAAATTCAAGAACAGTTTGTGTGTGTGTGCAGAACTACAGACACCACAACACAGATTTGCTCTGTACAACTAACAGAGTGGTGTTTGAGTGCCCCTGTAAACCATGGCAGATCCAGCATGCAGCACCAGGGGCCTGAAACTGAAGCAGCTGAATGGAACACAGCCATGTTGAATGTTATTTACACTTGACGTGCAAAAGAAATCACAGTTTCTTCGAACGGTCCAGAGCGTCTGTCCCATCAGCCGCTCGGGTGAAGTCGTGCATGTGTGTTTGCCATTGTCCTCACTGACTGATGAGTGTAATCATTTGTGCAATGCAGAATAGTTACGCCGGTTTATATAAATCCCCTGGAATGAAATCTTGTAAGCGTGAGGTCATGGACTGTACATAAAAACTTCATATAAGACTTTATACAGTCTATGCTTTGTGTTTATACTCAGTGAGCGAAGCCTGCGTTTATTCACATTTATAATTCTGTATATTCAACAATCTTTGATATTCAGACCTAATGTGACCATTAGATTTTTTTGTTTACAATAGCGATGCAATGAATCTAGTATTTTGGGGGCTGCTTAAACAAGCTGGTAGAATAAATCACAGGGATCTGAGAAAACACAGCAGGTCTTTATTACTTGCACTTAATTTAACAATAGTGAGTAGTAGTCATACAAATGTGTCATCTGGTAAAATGGTTAAATTCTAAAAAGAGGTTGTTGAATGATCTTATCCCAGATGGGGTGCATCCTCTGGGGACCACTAGGTGGCAGTGTTGTCTAGGGTAAAGTGATTTTCCTCATTCTTTAGAAAGTACAAATAGTTCCCAGCAGGAATGACGTGGTCTGTCTATCTGTAATAATCACAATATAAATATCCACAACTGTTTGTTTTATACACTCAGAGATGTAGAGGGATCATCCTGATGGGGGATCTGCTACAGATCCACCGAGTAACGTCCAGGTCGCTTTTAACTCGGTGTCCTCGTAAAAACCACATGTTCACTCTGTTCAGAGAGAGACATGTGGACACGGGCCATGTTTTAGTTTGTGTCTGGTCTAACTGGACAGAGGGTGGCTGATCCAGGTTCAGGGTCAAGGCCACAGTGGAAAAATTAAGGGGAAAAACATACAGAGATGTTTTCCTAATATGTAGAGTACCTCCATGTTCAGTCCTAATGCTGGAAGTCTTGATATAGAAGTTATAACATGGACGTATTAGTTTAAGATGCACAAGGCTGAAAGGTTTAATCACCTCTGCCAAGGATCTAATATTTATGTTAGTGTATGTCTCTGTCTTTCAGCTGGAAACTGTTGACTCAGTATTATTGTAACTTTGTCAGGATGGGACTGAAGCTGAGAAAGACACAGTTTGGCCTGGAACACTTTCTGTAACATTTGGAGCCATTTCTTTTGACATTTTTCTTGATTTCTCAGGGAAAGGTTCATGGATCTTGATGAAAGAAATCAGGCATATTTAGGAGACAGATTCTATGAGTGTGTGTAATTTGCTGCAACTTGATTGAATCTAAGGAGACTGGTGGTCTTGGCAGAGGTAGGCGGTCTGCTGGTGTCTAAGCAGAAAAGCAAGATCAAACTGCTATAAATGAATGGGAAAGATTTATTTGTATCTTTCCTTTATTCTCTGTAATAATTATTTTGATGTTTGTGTTAAATATGGTAAAAATGAAGCAATCTGCCACTGCATGACAGAGGACCTGGTCAGGCTTAGCTCAGTGTCTCCAATAAACCACATCCACAAACCCTGCTCAAGAAAAAAGGGACACAAAGAACAACAACAGTCGATGCCATAGATTATCTTTGATTTTAATTGGACATTAATTACAGGATATACATAGTGTTTCATTGAAACAAGGGTGTAACACTGGTGGGCAAAGCCCTCTTTGCTCTTGAGGTCAAGAGACGGCTCACGTTCTCTCTAAACCAACACGGGCGTCCAGAGCGTTTTGCTAATACAGGTTGTTGATCAAAGGGCCGAAACGGAAACAAAGACTGCTGCTGCCCTCTCTCCCTGTAGTTTCCACATGTAACAGTTTTCACAGACTCGACACAGACGGATGATCCAGGATAATTCAGTCAGTCTTAATGGAGATGAGCGGCATGAGCTTGTTTGCATCGAAGCAAATTCAACATCGCAAATTTCACCAGCATCGGGTTCTTTGCACTTTTTGTTTTACAGCTCGAATTCATTATCGTTTAAAAAAAAAAAAAGAAAAAAGTAATAAAACAAAAAAACAAAGCATATATATACAGTTGAACTCAGTAGACATATATATATATACACATATATATACATACAATATTATATAAATATAGTAAAATAGATTAAATTACATTGATTTCACTGTTTTTCCATAAATAGAAGTTGGACAATAACAGTTTGGTGATGTGTTAAGTTAGTGTTGGAAGCACACGAGGCTCACGACTCGACGGGAAGATAGTCCACGCCGAGCTTTCAAGTTCTTCAGTGTGAATCGTTTTTTTCTCAGCAGAAAACTGTGCAACCGTACCTAAAACACTGGAAATATGGTGACAAGACACTCTCCTCTCTCTTTACGTGTTTGGTTCTCAGTGTTGAAGAGCACACATGACTTCTACATTTTAGGTTTTTTTTTTTTGTTTGTACGTTTTTTGCAAGTTTAACAGGTACATTAAAACCACTGCATGTGGTCAAATTCAAGCTATTCTCCCATAAAGAAAAACATTTTCAGTTTCCCTCCCTGCCGCCCCTGAACAGGAGTCGAGCGGAAGTAGGAACTGAAGGCTCAGCGGCCTCCAGGTTTTCGAAGCAGTAGTGTCGCCGCACACGCCATCCCAACAGGCTCTTCAGCAGGTTTGAAAAGAGTAAATACAGTTTGAGACGAGTTCCTCGTGTGAGATACTCTGCAGCTCCCAGTGTTGGGTTTGAAAAGGCAGGTTCTGTTGACTTATACTATGTTTTACAAGGAAAGCTGACACTACAAGCAAGGTCACAAAGCCTCGGTACAAACACTGACAGGCAGTGTAGTAGGCCTCGCCCGAAAACACAAATCTGTTGTTTTTGTTTTGTTTTTCACAAGTGTGCTAAACAGTAAGTGCTTTTCAATTTACAAAGATGCTTTACAAATACGCTTTTTGGCAAAGGAAAAAAAGGAAAAAAGAAAAGGAACAAATGTTGGAAGGAACTTAATTGTCCATGAGGAGGATAAACGTTCAAGTCCTTCGCCTCTTGTTGATCTTCGGGAGGTTCACGTACTTCTCTCAGTAGGACTAAGCGGTTGCCGAGCTCTGAGGTCGCAGCTGCACTTGCGCGCACACGTAACGCTGCACCTGAGCCTGAGCTGCATTATGACGATGTCGTTTCTGTCACGAGGCACCTTCAAATATTTGTTTTCAGCTGTACCGATAACTACAACAAAAAAACATTAAAGTGTAAAAACGAGCAAAAACGACAATGAAAAGAAGCTACGATAAAAAGAGATAAAATAAAGAACACCATCTTTGTGGCCTATAACAGCATACTGTACAAAGTTTGGATACATCCTCTTGGAATGGCAATAGTCTGTTGCTCAGGATGTCAAAGCCGAGCATCAAGTAGAGTTCTTGTGTTTTTCTTCTTTTTACGTTGGGGTCTTCATTGGTTGCGTGGTCGCCGCAGTCCAGCACCGGCAGTGTCCTCCTCTTCTCCGGTTGGCTGCGGCAGCAGAGGTGGAGTTTCTAGTGTCCGTTGCCTTGTGTCTCTACGCTGGCTGTGGCGTTGTGGATCCAGTCCAGGATGATGAGGCTCATGCTGCCGATCATGACCACGAGGCCGCACACGAGGAAGGCGGTGGCCTGGGTAGAGGAAACAATTTCACATTTAGCTTATGTGTCCAACCACAGCGACCAAAGCCAACAATCAAATGTTTTTTTTCTTGAATGTATGTGCAGATAAGATGAACCAACTCCTTACCCCGATCTTCTGCACAGACTTCATAGACTCCTTCTTGACCAGTTTGATGTAGAAAGCCGACGGCAGGATGAAGATGAGCATGGCAGCAGCAGAGGCGCCTGTGTGCGGAAAGACATTTTTCGTATTTTAGTCACAGCATTTTTACATGTGATCATTTTTTTTTCTATGGCATAATCACACATGCACACACCGATGAAGCCGAAGATGTCCCTGATGGTGGGGACAAAGATGACCAGGGCGTTGGTGCCTCCCAGCAGGACGATGGTGATGATAATGTGGCGGACCCAGCTGAAGTCCTTGGAGCTGGACAGGTGCTGGTTGATGGAGGTACGAATCTACAGGGAGAGGGAGAAACTGAGGGGTTAACCAACATGGCCGACCGCATTCCGCCAACACCGGCTGAAATTCTTCGATCTTTGTCACTTACGGGGAAGAGCACCACAGGGACGGTGAGGGTGACGGCGGTCAGCACGGCCAGGCGGACGATGAGCAGGATGATGTCAGACTTGAAGAATTTGGAGTAGGTGTGCAGCAGCTCGGGCTCCACGCGTGCTGTGTGGACAGACAAGTTTAGAGAGGAAGCACTTCACAAGGTCACAGTTCAGTTCTACACTGTGTCTGTTATTAAAACTTTCTTTGACCACAGACTGACGGAATGAGGAAACAGGTGAGGCAAAGTTTTTAGTTCTTATCGATTCCTTTCTGTTCAGAGATAATTATCAGATGTTAGCCTGCTAACCTGTGAGATGCTATGATAAATGTCAGAGCAGCTAAATATGTTGACATTCTTTTGTTAGCATGCTAACATCTTTGACACTGTGATAAACCTGCTTGACGTGCTAGCATTGTTATTGTTATCAAATGTCCACAAGCTAACTTTTTTGCTAACTTGTTTTGTGCTGCTTATCAAATGTTAGCCTGCTAACCTGTGAGATGCTATGATAGTCATTACAGCAGCTAGAATGTAAATCTGCTTAACGTGCTAGCATTGTTATTGTTTATTTTGAGTGATGTCCACAAGCTAACTTTTTTGCTAACTTGTTTTGTGTTTTGTGCTACTTAGCAAATGTTGGCATGCTAACCTGTTTAATGCTATGATAAACATTACTCCTGCTCAATGTTTTAGCATTGTCATCGTTAGCTAAAGCGCTGCTGTTCTTATGTACTCGGTGAAAGAGATGCTAACATGCTTTAGACTCTTGTGACACAGGTCAGAAAACATTAGCGTACTGAAAGTGTTTTTTTTTGTCCCTGTAAATGTGAAATATTTAGCTCTGTTCATGACATGTGTGCTCGTGACACATCATTGCTTTCTGAGTTACATTAGATTTGTTGCCTCTACAACTTTAAATGCCTTTCTGTGAGATCGGCCTCATCGTCTGGCACCTTTTGTCGCCCAACTCCCACCAAACAGGTTAGCGGCAGACGTCACAGTGATTTCTCAATCTCTTGCTCCAAACTATTTGCAGAGCAGTCTGTCTGTCACTACTCTACGTCATGCTTTTACACAACCGTTTTGTTCTTCCAGGAACATTTCCCTACGTACGCTCAGATGTTCCAGCTATGACAAACAGGAACACAAACACGCTGGCACACTGGTCAGCTGCATCAGATAGGTTTTTTCACACCCTTACGTAACAGACCTCCAGTCCTGTCCTGAGCGGTTTTTGTTTTTACTGTGTATTTAGTTTGGACCTGGAAGCTTTCTCTCTTAACTTTGGATTATTGATCCGCTCTGACATTTAGCATTCGGGGGACAATGACTGCTTGTGCACTCACACCGGTGTTAGTGCCAGCTCAACTAAATATGAATACATATGTTAGACACAAAAAAACTTACAGTTGAAGGTCAGATATCCGAAGAGGGCGGCGAGCAGATACATGATGAACATGGACAGGAAGGACACGTTGGCAACGCCCTGCATCTTTCTATGGGAACGGCTGTTTGGGAGAGAGGGGATGTTCAGACACAAGAACACAATCATCTCAGAGATAACTTCACAAGTGTTTAAACTGGGAACGTGCTGATAAGACAGCAGCTGTGGACCGTAGTTTGGAAGCACTCACTCTTTCAGCTCCTCGTACATGGGCAGGATGGCCGGGTGGCACACGAAGGCGAAGGTCAGGATGGGAACAGCGTAGACAGTCTGAGCGGGAAAAAAACGACACACATACATGTTACATAAGATTTTCCTACTTTTAATTTAAATCTAAACCCTCCAGATGTTTGCTTGTCAAAGATCTTCACCTGTGAGTTGAAGACAAAGTATTTGGGTGTGCAGGAGTCCTCGCTGTAGTCCACAGCGGTAGTGTTCATTTGGGCCACGGTGATGTTCAGTTTGCTTATGGTTTCGTTCAGATCATGGATATCAGGCAGAGGGCACATGATCTGGAACTTCTTGATGATCACCTGAAGGACAAGCCGGCAGAGGTCTTAATCAGCTAAAGCTGCAAACATTTTGGGCTGAACTTCAGTTTGTCTTTACTTTTCTTTTTTAAGCACCTTTGACATTGCATTTATCATGGTTGAACAAATACTCCACTGAGAGCAGGCTACCGTGAGAAATCAGTTTCGATGACAGTCAGGACAAATCCAGTTGGAAAATGTGCCAACGGTGCAGAAAATGTTCAGTTTTGTATTTATTTATTGTGTTCTAGTGTTTTCTATCCCACTGTCCCATGAAGGAGCCATGAATTTTATGGAAAAACTGAACCGTGTTCTCTGACTCATCTAGAACAGCGGACTGATTCATGTGCCTAACAGACTGTGTAGGAAATATGTGTGTGCCAGTGTTTGTGTTTTACTCACCACAATCAGAAAAAACACCATGCAAAGCAGGGACAGACCACTGGTGTAACCAAGGTAACCTGGGGGGGAAGGCGAAACACACACACACATGAGCTTCTGTTTTTATGAGAGGCTTCTATTTTAAAACCGTGGAATGCTCTTTTTTCTCCTTTTATCACTTGACTTTGAGTCGTGAATATTTTAAGACTTCTTTTGAAGTTGCTGACAGACACGTGCAAGTGCGTCACAGACCCATATCCCAACCTACTTAAAAATGCATCTGTTTTCACAACACACACATACAGCTTACCCAAATTCTTCAGCAGCGAGAGGGGCAGGATAATGAACAGCGACACCAGCAGCACCAGGTAGTTTCCGTTAGTGTACCACTCCCTGGAACATAAGGAAGAACAATGCGTCATTGATAATAAGTCAATAACTCCTGTGTTAAGGGCGAGGCCTTAAATTCACATATCTTAATACGTAACAGTGATCATGTAACTGAGGATTTCTGTTGCTTTGTAACTTGTGTTGTGTAAACATAAACGTAACAGATTTTACACAAAGAGAGCTCAAAGTCTGAAACTGTTGAACTAACTAACTAACTGTAAACTGTTTTGACTTGGACTTTTGAAATTAAGTTCTAACTTAAGTTCTATCTTTTCTAGATTCATTTTTTTTTTTTTAAAAGCTCATAAATATTTAATCCATCATGTTTTTTTAATCTAACCTTTTTTTACCTCGCAATATTATAGTATGCAATGTACATTGTGTGTATTTAATGTTAGGTAGATGTCAGATTATACTTTATTTATGATTGGCTGTGCAACCCTGCAGCAGCAGTATATTAATTGGCTCTAAATCTGACAGCTCTATGCAGCAAACATCCCCTTTAATGTCCTCTCCTGTCAGAATGTTCTTTCACATCCTCTGATTTTCCTGCAGCGTCGGGCCTGATCAAACCTCTCGGCTGCTCCTCTGACGCGTGTTGTCACTTCTGAGCTTTACCACCATTTGCAAAAAAAGAAAACTGGCCTGTGCAGCAGGATGACTGCATCTCTTACAGAAATTGATGCAACAAAGCAGCTCTGAGGACCAAGACCACATAAATTTTTCAAACTCAAAGCGAGGTTGCGGTGAGCTCATTCTGCGCTCTGTCTCGCTGCGGCACGGGCTGCGTCTTCTAAAAGGGCTCTTTGAAGGGCCGCATTAGGAGACAACAATGTCCTTTTAAAAATGTACAGACTCCCCACCACCACCCTTCAACCCTCTGCTAACAGAAGGACAAAGACGCCTTCTCCAACATGCAGCACTTGAAAAACAAAAGAAAGCCAGTTTGCTTGATGCGCCGCTTCACCTTGAGTGCTTCTGTCATTTAAACTCAATTGTTCTGCTGGGATATAAACCCAAAACATTCTCAATCTCACCAAAGCACAGACTATTTGCAGTCCTGACTCTACAAACATCCCCTTTCAGATGGGTAAACTAGTTTGTATTGACATTTGGTTGAACAATCATTGCTGCAAAACAAATATTCTGCTGGTCAGAGCTGGATGGCTGCTTAAACGGAAGAAATGGTTCTTTGGCCAGAGGCCGATCTGGCAGATCTGCCAAACAGTTTCTTTGAAAACACTTGATGGAAAGTTAAAACTCTGTTGCAGAGTTAGGATTATTATGAATATTATTATGATGATCAGTCTGTGTTCAGCTGAGTGGGAAATATGTGTTATCAATAGTCAGTGTCAATATTCTCATATCAGGTTTTATTTAAAAAATAATTTGAACATTGAAAATATGTTTTCTTATTTATTTTCTCCACTGGAATACAACTGCTATTTATAATAACCAAATACAGTTTGAGGTGTGAAAAAGAATTAAATTACTACAGTGATTCTCTCATTTGTGCATCTTGTTAAGTTACAGGAAATGAAGGATATCCTTTAGTGTTTTTGACCACTAGTGGTGCTGTGGAGCAATGTTTGGACTGTTTTAAAGACACATCCCCCTCAAGTCACTTTGAGCAGTGCAACTGTGACAGTTTGTTTCCAACTTTTCCAGACCTGAAGGTGATCAAATGTGTTTTCTGGTTGTATATATCTGGTTACTCACTCATTGCTTGATCCCAGTAAGGTTTCAATGACGATGGGCAGCTCATATTTGACGATGTAGAGGTAGCTTGACATGGCTGTAAAGACAAAATTTGCTGTTAGTATATTTTCCTCGTGTTCTTGTAGGTAACTCCACAACAAAATAAGTCTTTGTTGAGGGGCAGAGTTCTTCCACGGAAAGGAAAAAAAGTTTGACACATGCTTGTAGAATGGCTCAAGTTTCTACTGGAGGCTACTCGACTACTCAAAACACACATCAGCCAACTTTTCAGTTTTTCTTTTTTTTTACTCTCTCTCAGTTTGGATACAGAGTGACATTGTTTTAGCTTGTGGAATAAACTCATGGAGAATAAATACAGAATTATTATTAATTGTTTGCTGTCTCTCACCTCCGATGTTCTGCATGGTGATTGAGAAGGAAGCGGCGAGTTTCCCTGGCAACCCGAAGGCTTTGTAGCCAAGCTGCTCGTACACAAGTGCACCTTTGAGGAAGAGAGAAATTGACATTTAGCATTTGGAAATCCTAAAGACGTCATTGGGATGATTATTTACATGAAAGAGACAAACCTCCTTCATTGGCCGTCTTCAGCAGCAAGTGGACAGAATACAAGGAGAAGATGGCAACAGCCACGAGGAGAATCCTGTAAAAAGAGAAAAAGGATCTTAATCTGAATGTTGACACACAACCCACGATGCAAATGATGAGGAAACGGATCAATTCTGAAGTGCTGCGCTGTTTAATGTGCTAATCTTTAGAATGAGCGTGCCTGTTGAACAAGGCCATTTCAAAGACAAATGTATTTTCCTGACTGCGGGAAACAAACACATTGACATTTAGCGTATGTGTTGTGGAGGTGGTCTTTTACCATTTTCTCTTGTAAGAATGACTCAAATCTTATCTCTTTTGGGAGGATCTGCCATGAAGACGAGATCATTTCGCAAATCATCCGCCACGGTGAAATCTGGAATTATATCTCATTTCATCGTCCTGATCAACAAAGACCTTGAGGGCATCACCACTTAGCACGTTGTTTGTCATGAGCATCATGGGCTGGGTTGTACAAAAGGACAAAGCGTCTCCCAGTAAGGGATCCTCTTAGCACCCTTGGGATGCTGCAGCGCAAGCACTGTGTCGCCAGGGTATTAATAGTCCAGGGAAAAATAATCTCCAGGTCATTTGAGACCTGTGTGGTAAAGACGCAGCACTTCCTCTTGGTATAACACAATCCAGGTGCTCTGAGCCTTTGGCTTTCCTACACGTGCCTGCCACTGACCTCATGATCGTTCATATCTTATCACTTTTTACACTGCGACTCCACAAATATATACTTTGGATGACCTTTTCCAGGAGTCAGTTTGTTCTGCAAGAGGCCCTGTTTTTGTAGATGTAATTGCTGATGTGAAGAGCATCAAACATTGTTTCGAAATGCAATCAGACACCTGTGTTCCTTTATTTCTCATGAAGCTTGATACGGATCTGATTCAGCAATAGCTGTTTGGTTCTTGTAATCCGCTCACTTTCTGCAGATGTTGGGCTCAGATCGGTCAGCTGCTGTCTGACAGTGAACCAGGCTCTGCTCCATTCATGAGCTCCTGCTAGCGTAAGTGATAGCTCCCTTTATGTAACTCTGGCCCAAATACAGTAGGATTAACTCGGCTAAGCTGCTTCTCCGGCCACCCCCTGTGTTTGCTAACTGACACACTACTGCCATTTGGTTGGCACCGGAAGTATCTTGTATTTTTACTACTCTGAGTACAAATACATATATCTGGCTCCTGAGTGCCTCAGATTGGATGTCAGAGAGAGTAAGCTGATTGGGGATCAGTGCTTTGAGGAGCTGCCTGACTGGTAGTAAAACCAAGGGTGTGTTTAGACTGTAGATTGCTTGTGTGTGCTCGAGGAAGAAGTTACATTTTCCCCCATGATATAAGGCTCCAGCCAATTTTAACTGGCATGATTATGATCCCAAATTGCACTAGACAACCAACAGAGGGAGCCCTCATAAAAACACAGCATTTTCCCAGTAGCAAACTTCTCCCATTACACTCTACAGTTTTATCTACAGCAAACCTGATAGTGAGTTCTAAAACTGCGCAGGTGATCATTTGTAGCCTTTCGATCCCTGTGTAATCTACGGCTCAGGGTTAAGCAGCTGCAGAACTGACACACGCACACACTCAAACACGCTGCTGGCGGGAAAACACATCCTGTTGAGTTAGTACATCATGATCCACAACCTTGACACAATAGACAAATACAAACTTGCCTGTGCTCGCTTCCTGAGGTTTATTATGAAATGACTAAGCATCCATTTGTGTTAGAATTCTATTCCTGCATGATTAGTACAAGATCTGACTTTTTGATGCTTTTTATATGAACTTCTTTGTTTTCATCTCTAAAGCTCTGTTTTTAAAATGTATAAATACCTCAAAAAAACCTTGATAGCACTTTATATATAATAGAATAAAAACTTACACAAATAGAGCAATGCCAGTGTTGGCCATAGCGTAGGACAGACCCAGGATGCCACTGCCCATGATGGCATTGCCCAGGTTGAAAACGGACATGCCGAAGGAGGCGTTGCCCTGGTGCTGTAGAAAAATAAAAGATTTAATAGTTTTAAAAAAAAAAGTGAAAATTGTTTAAAAAAGAAAATTGAGTGGATAAGAGGAGCTCTTACATATTCAGTCTCATACTTCTTCTTCCCCACGTTGTGTTCAGGGAGGAACTTTTGACTCTCTGCGTCTATGTCAGGGCATTGGCTTTAAAAGGAAACAGAAAATGATTTAAAGACATGAAAATTAAAACCTTTTGTCCTGATATTTTCAGATGTGTGATGCGGCCTGCCCCTCACCTGCCCAGTGCGACCTTCTTGGTACAGTCCTGGTAAGTGCACTCATTGCTGTTGGAGCTGCTGTTGTCCTCCTCATGATACTGGTTCAGATAATCCATCTCAGTTCTGGCAGTTGAGTTTTTCATGCTGTGAGTCATCAGAGCAGAAGAGAAGGAACAAAAACACAATATTTATTTAGAATTCATTATTCATTATTCATCTTTTACTCATTTCTGCTCCAGTGCGTCAGTGCATTCCCAACCCAGCCCGCTTGTGCCTGGCTGTGCGCGTTCACGCTACCCCTTAGAATAATCAATATTATGGCGAGGATGGATGCGCGCGCCTCGGGTCATGTGACTTCTCCTTTGAAGGAAGGGGAGGGGGAAGTGGGTGACGCACCGGCAGTGGAAAAATACCAGACCGGCATCCGTTTCCACCCGACACCACCTCAGCTACACACCAGACGCTGACTGACAGAAATTACGCAGTTAAAGTGCCGCAGAATTTGCGCGCAATTCCCAGCGGAAACAGAGGGAAAGTGTGAAATAAAATCTTTATTTTCCCTCACACATGACATCCTTGTCCTTCTTTTAATGAAGGAGAATGAAGCGGTAGGTGTTATTGTAGATCTGACATTCAATAATCGTAATAATAATAATTTGCGTTTGGTTGGCAATTGCACACATGCCCACCCACACAGAGCCCGAGAGGCGCAAACCCAGATCAGTTTAATGACATTATTCCCATGGCCGGCTCCGATGGAAACAATGGCACGTGTTGTCTCCTTATGGGCATGGCTCTCTCCATTTTGCGCAGAGACTTTGAGAGCGCACAGACCCATGCTTAGGTTATGATTATTTCAAATGAATACACACACGCAGACAAGATATAAAAACACAAAAAACACATGCTCCTTTTCTTTGTCATGTGTTTTGTCAGCCTGTCAGTGTGACAGTGACAGCCACCTCCAGACATGAGTCCAGCACTGCAGCACCACTGTCACACCAGACTCATTATTTATTAATCTGGACCAGGACTGACCTGGTTAGAAATAACGCCTCAGGCCACTCCAAAAAAATAATATGTATATTTATTTTAAAGAAAAACACACCTAACATGTCAGCATATGGATTCAATGCTCATTAACCAGCCTGAACAATAATCAGCAGCATCTTCTGTTAATTTAATAATTGAACACAAACCAAACATGAGGAAAATAAGTAAAATATAAAATCCTTCCTTCCATCCTAAAGCTCGCATTGGTGTGACAGTGCCATTGCCGCGTCCACCCTGTAATTACTGACCGTCTGTACATGATGAAGAGACACCGGCATTCTTACCTTTCAAAGATGTGGCAGGAGGCCTGCGAAATCCTTCCAGTGACAGAAAAAGAAGCAGAGACAGCAAATGTCCGGACGATTTTCTTCACGATACAAAAAACCTGCTGATCCTTTGGTGTATTTACGTTAAATAAGAACCCAAATGAAAACACGAATGAATGGATACAGGCCTGTTACCAGACAGAATGTGATTTGAAAACAAAACACGACAGGTTTAAGAAATAAGCGATAAGGGCGTCTTAGAATAAACCTGACCGATGCGTAAAAAGCAAAAGAATTTAGATTTATTCTCTAACCAAATTCCCAGAGATGCGATGCGTTCGGAAACAAGCCCTGGTTCTGCTGGAGGAGGGGTGGGGACTGAGCCTTTTTAAAGATGAGCATTGCATCAGCTCTGGGTGAGGAGGAGGAGTTTATCCATAGGAGGCTTTTTTTTCTCCTCTTACGCTCCTCAGAGCCGTGGCTTTGTGTACAAACACAGCAGTGACCCAGAGACTGGAGAAACCGCAGGAATCCTGTAGTACGTTTTACAACACCTGCTCCACTGCCATGTCTCCATGACAGATCCATGATCATTAGAGACTATCATCACTTTTATATGCACACACTGAATACCGACTCAATCAGCTCATCCCACAGAGGTATGTCAGCATGTTGAGATCACCACAGAGCACCACCTGCCCTCTGTACTTGACTCAGCTACCTATGAGAGTAGGGATTTACTTTAGCCTAAATACAATTCATAAATAAATAGAATAAAAAAGGCACAGAGGAAATGAGCTTAATTCAATACCTTTTATTATAATGTATTCTTCTTCTAGCCATCGATTTTATTATTTTTCTTGTGTAGCACTTTGTAACTTTGTTTAGATGAGTGCTATACAAATACAGTTATATTATTATTATTATTATTACTGTGGAGGCCTGTGAACTATATTGTCCCATATAACAGATATGAGTTCTAATATTGTTTGTGGTTATGACTCATTTAATACAGGGCAGACATTTGAAACCTTTGTTTTTTTCTTCGTATGTCAGATGTGGCTGTTTGAATTCATTTGAATCTAGAAGGATTTTTTTTGTCAATTATGTAAAAATGACTTTGGTCAGTTTCACTGCTTCCATTTCATGCATTGATCACCTACTATCAGCTTACTATATGTTTTCCCAAGACTTTTTAATTGTTTCAACAATTTAACCACTATTTTTAGCTATTTTTTATTACTTTTACCTAACTGTTATTCATTTATTTTAGCTATCAGAATGCTTTTACAATACTTGACTATAGGCTACTTTTAGCTACAACCAACCCCTCTAATTTAGCTATCTGTTTGAACCATTTAGCAACCTTAATTATTTCTAGTTAATGATTACAATAGCATATTTCTTACTTATATTTAATGTTTTTATCAAAAAACTTTGGCTAATTAGTCTTTGGTGTCTGGGCTTACCGAATAGTTTTAAATCAAATTTTATTTTCTAAAAATTACTTGAGCTACACAAACTTTCCATGTACCTCATGGTGGCTGCAGGAGTAGCCTATGTAGAATCAATTCTGTATTGGTAACATGTATAGCTTATTTGTTTCCAGCCGTTCTTTTCAAAAGAATTGCAGTAGAGACAGGTTAGTGGCTCCCTCGCTCCACAGATACTCTGCAGGTCAGCCTGAGATTTTTTTATTTTCTCTTGGACATAAAGTGGCCTGGACACCTGTCAGTTCAGATCAGGGTTGGAACCCAGCTTCAAAGCAGACCTCCCTGTCTGAAGGAGATTACGCACAAACGCTGTCATGTGACAGTGGCCATCCTGATCCTCATTCATGGTGTTGGCTCATCTTGTTGGGTCAGGTTTGTGGGTGTGTGTGGGAGGGAAATATTCCACAGCTCCGGTTTCTAGTTTATTATTAATGCTGTGAAGACTTAGGGCTGTGATCTCTGTTAATTATTTGACTGGTTTATAGATCAACCTTTGAATTCAAAGCGCTGGCATATAGACTGTCCCACTGATGCAACTGTTGCTAATACTACAACTTAGTACTACTACTATAACATACTGATAATGATTACAGCAATTCTTTTCACTATCTGACAACCACAATGGCCACTGTGACTGTTACTATACTATTATGTGAACTACGCCTCTCTTACCTGTATTTCTGTTCCTCTACTTTAACTGTTATTTATACTATTATTACGATTCCCTTTACTGCTACTATTTTCTACGAAAACTATGAAGGTATCACCACTGCCACTAATACCAGTACTATTTCTTGTCCTGCACTACATTGAAGAATATTTTCTCCTTTTTCATTCATTAAGGAAGAAACAAAATAAAACTGGAAAAGCTGGTTTCTCTTAGGGAGTTTTATACATATATCGGTTTTAATTCAGGTGCAATGCACAGCACTTTGATTTTCTTTCCCTTTGTTCTTTAAAGATGCACAAACATTTGATTGCATTAAATCTTTTACTCTGATTGGGCAAGATGTCAGTCACTGAAAAGGAAAATAAAGTAGACACAGATAACCACACACCCAGAGAAATTCATATTTTGCAAGGCGACACATTCATAAGGAAAATGTTGCTAATTTTCTCACTCACTGTTCCTCATAATCTCTGTCACACACACACACACACACACACACACACACACACACACACACACACAGATTGTGCATTCCGCTGCCCTCAGTCACACATGAGTACATTTGTGTCTCTCTCTCTCTCTGTGTATGAGCCTTTGTTTGGGGCTTTAGCTCGACCCAGCAGATCCAAGACGGATCAGTAAACTGGAGCGGGGGCAAGGGGTGCAAGAGGGGATATGGTGTGAGCACCGATGCCCTGTTACCCCCATCCACAAATACACACACACACAAAATCAATGTATGAAAAATTCGCTATGATGTGAGGGAGCCCACTAGAGGAAGATCTGGTCTTGGGTCCAGGGAGTAGTCCATGGTCAGACCTGCAGGTGAGGGTGTGGTCAGAAAGATCGACAAGGCAAAAAGAAGCTGAAATTGGCTAACACCAAAACTACTTCTCCCATTTGGGCCATTCTAATTCTATATTGGCTGACCCCTGCTGACCCCCCCCAGTAATACTGCTAACCGCGAGTCTGCCGCTGCTGTTCGAATAATGCTGACTTTGTCATGTGGCAGCTGTCACACTGAGAGCCAATTCTGAGAAGTTTAAGAAACAAGGCGTTCACTGTATCAGAGTCTGGATCTAAGCGATTTCACTGAGGCTCTGTACTGTGTAATGCATATATGAGCTGCCTCTGTCTACAACCCCACAACAATGCCACTCAGCAAACTCGTTTGGGTGTGTGCATGCATGTGTGTTGAAGCTTTGTTAAATATGGGGAAGTGTCTGCACACACCTATGAAGAGAGCAATGTCAATGTCAAAGTGTCCTTTTTTGCAGCCAATAAGAGACATCCTGTGCAACTACCATTAAAACCCACAGATTTCATGAGAAACAGGAAGATTAGATTAGATGACTTTAGCACAGAAATTGAAGGTTACATCTTGGAAATATGCTAATCATAGGCAACTATTAACTTTAATTAAAACTCTGGAGCAGGGACTCATTGTTGTAAGGGGTGAATGACTCTGGTTTCTGCAAAACTGCTCATGTGAGATAGTAGATATGCACTAGTGCATGGAACGCTGACTGTAAAGGCAATGACAGTTGATTTAACCTGGAAAGATAACATGTTGCTTAACTCTGTTGAAACAATGAGTTATTTGTAAGTGCACATGATTTGATTTTAAAGAAAGAATGATACTTTGTCAAGACAAAAAATATCCTTGTTTGCTTCCAGCCTGCTTCTAGCACAAGATTAATAACACTCTTATATCTACGTGATAAACATGGCACATTCCTCATATCTAATTATTTCAAATAAAAGCATCCCCCACCCCATACAACAAACTTAAGTTCCTTTAAGTATTCACAATATAAAGTCATGTCCGAGTCAGCTTTGACTCTTTCTCAAACCAGAGAAACCAAACTGTACTTATGGCTGTAGTGTTACTGTGGGCCCCTGTAATTCACAAGTCATAGATGAATAGACCTGCCATGATAGACATTTGGAATTGTAGTGCAGCATTTTCACTCAGGAGGGAAGAAAAGAGAAAGTTCTTCTCCACAGAACAAGATCTGCAACTAGCCTGACCACTGTCTGGTTAGACCGGATGAGTGACTTGGTTTGTTTACAGACCCTGTTCTTTTGAGCTTCCTCGTTGGGGCTATGATTCTCTGTGGTTCAGCAATTGTATACACATTTACTCTCATATTATATTTGCATTTAGTATAATCTATTTTCATGAATACAAAATTTGAATAAACTGCAATGCCCAGTCGTGTCTGTTCCAAAAACTGGGTGAACTTTTTGCTTATTTCCATATTGGCCTACGTAGAGCCTGGCATGGTCCACATATATGGACACAGGTGCTTTCTCTATGCACTTTCTGATCAGTTCCGCTTTAGATGTGTATGTGTGTGTGTGTGTGTGTGTGTCTTACACCTTCATGTTTTTTAGAAATCTTTACAAGATTTTCATTAACTTTAACCCAGCTGGTTTTCACTGTACTCAGGGTATGCAACCGACCAATTACCAAACATAAATAAAACAGTCAAGGTTACCAGCTAACAACCAGTGAGGGCATCTTTAATTAGCGTTTTGGTGTAGATCAAACCAGAGCTCAAACCAGAGTGAATATTGGACTATATGCAAAACACACAATTAACAATGAAAGAGGAAACAGTGTTGTGAACATGTTATCCACATTTTAAACTTTCCAACATTCTTGCTTGGATGCAGGAGAAGTTTACTTAAATCAGCTCTGTGTCAGTTTTCTCACTGGATGGGATCTGATCATCCCACACCTCATGGCCTCCTGTCCATGTCTTATGTAAGTCCACTGACCAAATGAATATCTCCCAGAACATCACATTTAACTGTGCCAGTCTCCCACCGAGCCCCCCTCCTGTGTCTAGTCCCCCCCCTCTCCTGGCTATTCCTATTAACTTTTCATTTTCCCTGACTTTAGACCATGGATTTTCTTGCTTCTCAAACTTACTCACCCCGTCCCCACTGTGCATATTCTTGGAACAGTTAACCTCAAAGGAGGATCCTTATTACAATATAGACGGACAACTTTTTCTTTTGTTTTCCCCCAGGAGGAGATCTCATGATCGGTTATTCTTTATTAGGAAAATAAAGGTTGTTGGGTTTTTCTCCACCGGCTCTAGGTGTGAACAAAAATTGAATGAAAAAATCTGCAGGGGTCAAATGTGTGAATGGTTACTGGGTTAGGGTCTTACAGTTTTTAGCCAATTTCATTTTTATTTCATTTTGTGTTCGTGGCCTTTTTTTTAAAACTTGTAACTGTTGTGTAAATGCAGTCTCCATTTTACTTTGGTGATACAAAGGAGACTAGTGGCCATCAGACTGAAAAGCAAACAAGTCGCCAAAGAGGAAATGAGTTATCTTTTGGAAACCTTGTCATGTCGCTCACACATACACACACACGCACACTCACACAGATGCCTAGTTGATCCTGATCGGACGTGAGGACTGTGACAGGATCAGGGTCACTACGTAAACACTCCTTAGCTAAACACGACCTCCTAAAACAGTGGGAAAACCCACAGAACCCAACAACCATCACCGGAGTGTCTTCACAGATTGGACTGCGCTCCAGTAGATTTGCCTTAAATGCCAAAATCACAGTTTAAATTTCACTACAGGTTCCCATGCTCATCCCATCACAACCAAATGTTAGCATCGATATTAGTGCGCATAATTCACACTATAGGAAGAAAAAGTCATCAGGGTTTTACTCTTCAGTTTAAGTAAAATAGCCAACATTTTATATGTAGAAACTTAATTCAACAACACTGGTGCAGTCACGTAGTATTTTAATATCCTACCAAATGTTTGACTTGTTGTTTGGCACCAGAAAATAAAGTTCCCATCTAGGCGTTTCTGTTTTAAAGGACCAATGTGTAGACTTTAGTGGCATCTAGCAGTGAGTTTGCATAACCGACTGAAATACCCCTCCCCTCACTACTCACCCCTCCCTTTTATGTTTTTTAACGAAAAATGAAAAGTCCTCTCTAGAGCCAATACTTATCTGTTATAGAAACACAGAGGTACAACATGGCAGACTTCGCGGAAGTCTGTCCTTTAATTTTCTCAACTTTTGAAGAACCCTAACACTTTGTCACTGCAGCCTGATGATTTGTACTTATGACGCAGACACTGCAGAGCTAGAATCTTTTGAAACACATGTAAAGTACCTACAAGTTTCCTGGATGGATTCTTGGCAATTTAAAACAGCTAACGACTGTCGAATGAAAAAATGTACTTCCTCGTATCTCTTTTTTTTGGCTGGATAATGGAAGAGTTTGGGTTTAACCAAATATTCAACACAAAACAAGAGAAGGACAAAGTGGACACATGCTCAGATAATTGTTGGCAAGAATGTAAAAGTAAGTGAAATAATTTTTATAAAAGCAGCAAAACTGCTAAACACTTGCCCAATACTTGATGTGTGGGAAGCCGCTGAGATCTTTTTTGCTGCACTGATGACTTCATCCCACAACCATCCTGCCTTGGTTGTAGAAAATAAAGACCAATGTTAAGACCCGGGTAAATGCATTTCAGGTTAAATGTTTACCTCTCTTCTTTTGAAACAGAATTGGCCTAGAATCTGAGCTAGCATCTCCACCCCAAATATCAGAGTAGGGTACCCAGTTTGATCCACAGGGTAGAATCTCACTCCGGCTTTCTACATGAGTTATTAAATTCAGCTTTCCAATGTCTAGATGTGCTGGAGCATCTCTTGATTCGGCAGCATTACCTTAGTAATCCTCTTACTGGTGGGAAAGTGGTTTAGCGGGCGCATTCTTTATGACAGGAGCACAAATGGGGGGATCACGTTAGCCTTAGGGGCCCCGGAGGGGGGGGGGCGCTCTCCAAAAACTTTCCACCCAGGATGGACCTCGGTCAGCCCTGTGAACCCGCTGACTCCTGGACCACCTCTGTCGGGCTGCTGCGGGATGTGCGCTTTCTCACAATGAAAATGAATCACAGTGAAAGGCAGGAGGTCATGCAAGAGCAATGCTTACCATCAAACTTATTTCTCTGTCACTTTCGTGCAATTTCCACATTATTGCAGCATATAATTAATTACTTCACAAGAACTCTTGAAAAACTGCAAAAGAAATGTGACTGAATACTAATTTCAGCTATTGTGAAGATGAAATATTATGGTCCTATCATACATCCGGTGCAAAGAGCCACAGTTGTCATTTTCCCATTCAGTGTCAGCATTGTTTAAAAAGCAATGGGCGTTTTGTGTGGTCCGGCACATTGTTGGCTCTTATCTTGAGGCAGTAGAAAGCCGTTGCACTTTTGACCAACAAGAACAAAGTGTGAAGTCACATGCGCAGTATATTTCACTGTTATTACCAAGACAGTAATAAGCACCCACAGGTGTTTCGCTCATGTACCAAGTAAAACATTTTCCTCTGTAGAGATGCACTCGCTCTTTACTACCTGGTGAATCCTCTCTAATAATAACTGCCAAACTGCAAATGCGCCTGGCGACTTACAAAACTCTTGAACCATGCGTTTGAAGCTGCAAATGTTTTTGTTACATATCAAATTACTTTTATTTTTCCAAATTTCCCAATGTTTCCTTTTCTCTTAAATTCATTTCCACAAATGCTGCTCACTTTCAACCGGCACACATTGTGTTGTGAGTAATGTAACAATGTACATTTTTTTGTGTGAGTTTTTAGATTATCAAGATTTTCCTCCTCCATAATGACTCCTTTGGCCAAGAAGGTGAAACTGTGAGGATAGTTATTTCAGTTTCACAACTCACACGACTCAAGCTGTTTTTCTTTGTGGGGCAATACGAGTGTGTTTGTGTATTTGCACATGATAGTGTAGCTCTTAAAACATGGATTGAGTCTGAATGTCTCATGCAACCAGTGGGCAGAAAAAAAGGAAAAAAGGGCATATGCAGGTAATTCGGTTCACAGTGCAGGGTAAAGTTAGGGCAATGGAATTAGTGGTGCTGCAGCAGATTAGGAGGATATCTACACACACACAGCTTCAAAGTACACAACTTCTGAGTGAAGTTTGTTCCTGAAAAGCACTGACTTGCTTTTTGTCCACATAAGGTCAAAATGTAGACAAATCCCTTAACTCGAGTAATGGTCCACACACACACACACACACGTTTGTATTTCTATCTTAGTGAGGACATTCATTGGCATAATGCATTCCCCAGGCCCTTACCCTAACCATCCAAACTAAATGCCTAACCCTAACTCTAACTCTTAACCTAACCTAAACCTAATTCTAACCCTAAAACCAAAGCTTGACCCCCAGACAGTCCATTAAAGGGGGGGGGGGGTCACAAAGTGATGACCGGCCAAAATGTCCTCACTTTGACGAAAATGTCTTCACTCCGTTGGTTAAAGGCTAAAACTGGTCCTCACAAAGCTGCACACACACACACACACACACACACACACACACACACACACACACACACACACACACACACACACACACACACACACACACAGTTTCAGTTTCCCTGAAAGACTTGTGACTGTCATGAACCTTAACTTGGCTTTATTCATATGTCCATATTAATGCGAGGATGTAGCCCACATGTAGTCAGTTAATGTGTCTGATAGAAATATCTATTAGAAATATTTTTTTTATTATCATGTTATCTAGAGGAGTTTCTTCATTAATGTTGGTTCAAACAGATCAGTGTAGATGACAGAAAGCAGAGATTTAAGTTTCCAAACTGTTTTCCTGCCCTAAAATGAAAATTTAATGATTTACACAAAAATTTGTTGAGGAAAGAGTAAATACCCTCTGATTTCCCCTCTTGACTGCTTGTCTCAATATGGTAATATCCTTTTTAACACAGGAAGCTTCATGAAATACTTTGTCTATGACAGTTTCCTGCCTGCAGCTGAAACTTAGCTGAGGACACAAACAGGGCCAGGATGCCAGAAGGAGGTATTACCCATGACGCCAAGTGGCAGCTAAAGGAAAACAATAATGTTCAGAAGCTCCATATAATATAAATGATGACACCAAATTCACCAAAAGTGGCATTTCAAATGGCAAACACTTACTTCTGGACTACCGCTTTCTGAAAATGTGATTTTAAAGATGTCTTTAGTAATCACAGTTCCAGTAAAGACAGTCTGCCACAAACGGATGTGAGAGAAGAATTTCAAAAGAGGCTGATCAAACATTTCTATATACAGAATTAGACAGCGTACTCCCACAGACCTCTCAAATAAAAATGATGCAATGATTAAAAGTTATTGAGACAGCAGTTTAACTGAGGTTGTAATGCTGAGGTCAAAAAGCGAGCAGAGAAGGAAGATGAACATGAAGAAATCCTTCATTAAGAGACAAAATACCTAAAACATGATTTACACCAATCATAAGACTTGTTAAATAGTAGTTACAATAATTTTGCAAATACATTGGGTTTACTTCCTTGCACTGAATTCCTGAGATTCTCCACACTTTCTCAGGAGGAGGTGCATGTGTAAGTGCAAATGTCTGAGTATAGTCAAGAGAATCCGATGTGAGAGCACAGTGGGGGACAGACGCGACAGACGCAAAAATTAAAGAAAAGAAATATCTCCAGATGACAGTCATGGAGAAGACACAGACCTCATGAGAGTTTGTGGTGATAAGAGCTGACGACAGTGTCTATGTGTTGTCAAGAATAAATGAAGCTTCAAAGCTCAATAGTGATCATATTTTTAGTTTTGATGGGAGTGATGAGGAGCTATGTCTGTTGCCTATCTTAGTCCGGTGCTAGCTGATGTTGTGATGTTGCCAGTGGAGCTTTGGTTTAAAATTTATAATGAATGAATATGTTTTTATAGATTTTCTAAATCAATTTCAATGTTTGGACAGACCAGCTGTTTCCGCTACCTCCAGTCTTAAGCTAATATTAATCGTACTGTCTTCCAGCTGTAGCTTCGTATTTGGCGTTTTGATGATGATTGATGTCTTGAGACGTTATTGTGACACAAAGACATCAGTTCTGTTTTTAACTGCCCAGATCTCTGCCAAGGTTTTTTTTTTTTTTTCTTGGAAGTGACTTTCTCACCACAGTAAGTCACCACACTTTGTTGTAGCTGTGTGTTACTATGAGTGCAGGTATTTAGCAGTGCAGTGCAACACAGTACATGTGACTGATTGATTTCTAGTGTGTATGCTAACCTGTGCTCTTCCATCTATCCGCCTGTTATGTTGACCAGAGACGGGGTTGAGACAGAGTCGGGATTCCCCACAATCTACTCCGAAAAAAGAAATCAAAGGATTCAACTTGGGAGGTTTGGAGCTTTTTCTCTTTAAGGGACATCAGATGAACATGTTCAGCCCCACAACAAATATCACATATCACTTTAAGACTGAATAAATCCACTAGCATACAGATAAAATAATGCAAGCTGTTTAAACCTGCAATTACAAGCTCTGCTGCTCATTCGCATCTAAACAAAGACTTTAATGTTTTTTTCCATGGAAGAACACATTTCCTGTATTTGAGTTCCCACAGCACACGCAGCCACACTCAAACACAGTTTGACTGGAGGGTATATGGTTGAACAACAACAACAACAACAACAACAACAACAAATGTAATAATAATGTCACAGTTATGATCTCTGATAGCTGATGTCTGAGAAAGCTGGGCAGGTCATCCTCTAACCAGAAGGTCAGCGGTGTGATCCCAGTCTTCTGCATGCAAAAGTGATAGATACTGAACCCCCAAATTTCCCCTTCTCATAGAGAAAAGTGCTGCACATATATGCACTGTATGAATGTGAATGGGTGAATGTAAAACTGTACTGTAAAGCGCCATGAGTGGTCATCAAGACTAGAAAAGCATTATATGAATACAGACCATTCAATATGGATTAAAATGTGTATACGAGTATATTTACAGAGAAACTGTCGTTGAGACTTCCTCACTCTCTCCTCACAGAGGTGAAGCTGCTGACACACCTGACTTTCATCTCAGCTAACATCCTACACAGGTGTTTTCTGTCTGGGCCTTGGATACAAAAGGAGCTGTGTTTAAATGGCATTTGCTTCCTTTAGCTTTTACGAGAAAGACTGATGCAACAGGAGGAAGAGATAGATGTTGAGGAAAAGGAAGAACGGTTGTGTGTGATGATGAAATATGAGCCAGTCACTGATACTGTGCTAAATCTTCCTTCAGAGTTCAACTAAATATCCACAGTTGTGTCAATAGTGACGACCATCAGGCAAACAAAGAGATTCAACCTGAAATCAATTGAAGTATTTTTTTATTTGCAATCATCCAAGTTGTTTAAGTGTTTGGGTTCATAGTACACTGTGAGATAAAGTCTGGTTTGCAGCAGCTTGAGTCACTTGTTGGTTACATGGGTTTTGTGGTGGTGGTGTGTTTCAAAAGCACAATGTGTGAAGGAGGAAAAATAGGTCTGAGACTGATTCTAAAATACAGTCAAGCACAAGTTGTTATGTTTCTTAGACAAAGGAATAAATGCTTTTTAGGTGTGACAGCCGTTGTGCTTCATATCAAACTGTTGCCAAAAGCTGCTGATAATTGTGCTCTGTGTGGAAGAGTCATTGGGACTGTGAGTTTTATAATGTCCACCCTGCAGTGGAAAAACAACAACACAACCTGGTATCGCTACCAACACCTGCTGCAAATCTCACAGGTCATGCAAGTGAAGCCTGCATTGCCGTAACTTTAACTTCTGCATCCGGGTTGCACAAAATACTACACTGGTCTGTTGCAGACTTCCTCGTGGCTCGACTCTTTGTCTGTAAGCAACATGAAGATTTAAGAGGTTGTAAGAGGGGTCGTGTGGAGACAGTGGATTTGAGTCTCTGGGAAAGTGTGAAAGTAGAGTGGGTGCAGCAGACGCTGAGGAGCTCTACGGTCTGTGGCACAGTTATGCAACATGCAGTACAGGAGGGCCAAATCATAGGGAATCGAACACAAAGTGACTGATACTTAAACAAAGGTTGTGCACTTTTTTAAATAGAAAAAAATATACATTTCAGCAAAAAAAAATTCTGTGTTTAGTCTTACTGCAGTTTTTTGCCCTTTTCAAACCTGCCATAAAAAAGGGTGTTTTTTGTATCGATGTGGAATTTGACAACCTGCTGCGTATGACTGTTCATGAAATACTGTGACCCAGCTTCCCCTGAGGGGTCACTTGTGGGCTTATGTAATAATAATAATAACTTTATTTGTTACAAAGTGCTTCACAAAATACATGGCAATAAAAGCGAAAGAATACGAATTTAAGAGTAAGCGGATGTTAAGGACATATTCAGTTCAGTTCTGGGCGCCAAATCAAAACATATCAAGGTCGAGACCTTAAAAATCATAGAGAAACCCAACAGTGGCAATAAGCGGTTTATCAGATGAATATTTAATTCCCTGCCGGCTTTCAAAATATGGCCATGCACACTTCTGAGTGAGAACAGTTTGCACTAACCTGTGTCGTGCACTCAGAGTTTTGTGAACCATATACCTCCACTGCAATGGCTTTGTCACTATAGTCCACTATATAGTGAGTTTGCCCTTTTGTAGCTACCCTAATGGACTCATTGTATCCCACAGTGCATTGTGAAAACTTGTGTAGAACCTTATGGTCAGTAAAGGAGCAATATATACCATCATGCATTGCACTCCTATTACGTGAAAAAATAATCATTTAATTCTATTATGGGATTTTCCAGCAGCCGACGTTGTTGCGACAATGACGTCATTACCAGCACAGAAAATAAATTGTTTTTCTCTCTTTTGCCGATGAGCTCACTACATAGTCCATTCTCTAGTCTTTTGGGGGTTAGGGAATGAGTGGGAGATTCTGGACAGAAACAATATGTCACATGTTTTAGAATAAATCACAGAACACTTGTAATCCCCACACAGACTATTTTACTGTCAGTGTGTGAAAATTCTTTGCTGTTGAAAATGTTGAGAAAACTTTGAGAGGTTTTGTCACAAGAAAAGATGGAAAATGTTAATTATGAGAGAGAGCTCCAGGACAAATGAGGGATTTACTCCATAGACTCAACAGACACGAGCTTTATTGAGATTTAAACTTAAAATTATGTTGTAGGATGATCATACATGTAAAGTAACCCATAATGTGACCATGAATATTTTTTAATTGTTTCAATCAATTATCTACTTTTTAAAATGTACATACCTTCCTGTAGATATCAATCATTGAATACATATTCTTTCCACATATGTTTAATATCAACGAGATTGTAGTCAACATATTTCTTTCATCCTGCTTGTTTCATTCAGCTCACTCATACTTAATCAGCGCTATCAGTTTTTACAACTTTGAAAGGAAGAGGCCAAAGTGTTAAGTGATTAATGGTTGTTACTTTTGCCTTGCAATCTTCTCTTCAACGTGCAGACAACAGTCACATGGCAGCAGCCACAGTTAATCCCTCTGGTCCGTGCGTGTTTATGTAATCTTCAGTCACACAGTGCAATATGAGACAAATTAGTCCCCCACTGATTTACACATACGTTTATTGACTTTACTTGTCTTCAACTTGTATGAGGTGTGGCTCAACTCAGCTCAAGTTAGAACTACCTTGCTGTGGCATAACACTAATGTGAGGCTGACTCTGCTGCTCAATATCGTGATTAAACTCGCAGTATATTAATCTTACAGAGAAAATATAAATACACAATTTTTCCTGGAAGACATATGGGGTGTCATGTATCTCTCCTGACTTCCTGCTGTATTGTACCAAAAAGAGCAGCACCCGTAGAAAGTATTCCGTTTTTTTAATCCCAGCATTTTATAGTTTTTATTGATGGATCATCTATGAATAATAACCCCACTTGCACAATGAACAAAGTGAAATCCACTATTTGCACCCAAACAGTCTTCTGGCTGAAAATGTTGCAAATGCTCAGAGGCCCACAGGTTTAGGCATTCCTCTGTATACATAACCGCATTTACAGAATAAGTCAGATTCAAGAGAATGGCATTTTAATGAAAGATTAACTTTTGGTCAAGCCTTTTAACCCTTCTGACAAATGTCGTTGGTACTCCCAGACAAGTCTGGGGAAACTGATTCGGTTTAAAAGTGTGGAGGACAGCCACTCCCAACAAGGTGAGGCCTACAAACGCCTGCCTTCCACATTTAGCTGGTTAGAGCAAGATTCTATTACTTGTGACTTCTGGTTTAGCCAAGGAGAGCAGCCAGACACAGAAATATACTGTCGCACATATAAAAACACATAGAAACCAATTCAAAAATGTAAGCAGGATTCCACATTGACAGATAGAGTTTGGACAAACAACTGTATTGTACAGTTTAGATTACACCGGAGTGAATGAGTGTAGTAAACAGTGTTTTCCCCATACAGAGGTTGCACAAGCTAACATTTAGAAAACTAGAAACAAAGCGCGATTCATCTTTTTTTCTCCCTTTAAAAATATTTGTCTGGAGTTTTATTTTATATTTTAAGTGTGTTTAATGGCATGTTGCATCTCACACATATGACAAATAACATGTATCATCTCATCAGGTAATGAGTGCAGTCGGTTCCTTACATCTTGTATGGTTTAGTCCCCGCTCTCCTTCAACTTCAGTATTTACCTGCAGTGACTGTGTGCAAACACCTGGAGAGAAACAATGTGGCCATGTGACATTTTGTGTCTTCACAAGTTGACAACAATAACCTGCACGTCCCATTACACAATATCTGCTGACTTCCTCTTGCTCAAAATTCAGGGGAAAGTCAGTTCATAGGCTTTCCCTGGTACAAGAGACAGAGCATTTAAAGTGGGAGTGGCTGTGTGTTTAGTTCTCAGGTTTTGTGGACTTAATTGTCGCTCAACCAGACCTTGTATGAGGAAGAGATGTATAAATAAAACTTTAAAAGCTTCCTACTAGTTTTGCCAATCTCTCAACACTGAGCCACAAAATGTAAAGGTACAATTCACTAAAAACACTAGACTTCATGACTTCGTCTCACTTTGAAATACATTTAGAGTGAAAAGCAGAGGAATTGTGAATGTGTGAACCTCCAGACTTTCACCATCAGGCCCCCTAGTACTAGTACAGATGCTGTGGAGGACTCTCAGGATGAAGAAGCAGTTCTATACATGTAGGGGACATCACTGAAGGTGCTTTTGCCTCTGCCTGCAGCTCCACCCCCCACCTGAACATTCCAGAGACATATACCTGCCGTTGAAGAATGTCCTTCTGTGTTGTTCATGTGTGAAAGACTCCAGAGAGACACACCAGATATGTACATGGCACAACCCTTTTGGTTGATGAAGCACGGTGATGCAGCAAAATTCCTCCAACAGGCAAGATTTGCGCTTTTGTCACGCTCTGATAGGTCAGATGATTCAACATTTTCAGAGAAAGAAAGGCTTCTCTGTTCTTTGTTGTTTTTTTTTACCTTCCAACCCAGTGAAAGCTCTTCTGGTAAACGTGCACTTTGTGTCTTATACACTTCTGGGTAAAATCCTGAGGAGGAAGTGATGTATCACGCCGTGTGTCATATTTTGGAATAAACAGAAGATGAGCTGACCACCATGGCAGTTCGACTGAGATGTGATCTCTTGGAAGTGCAGCAAAGAAACAGTAAAGCGCACTTGGCTCCAAACGTATCTCCAAAACAAACAAGCGTGTTTTTTCTTTTCTTTTGGACGCATTAGAAAATATGAATACAGCACTGTCCATTGTTCTCCGGTTTATGTGTTCAGTTATCCTTTTCTCACACAGTCGCTCACATCAGCTCCGGCAAATTCTGCTAAGTCATGCCAGGTTATGAGAGGATTAAATCACCTGAGGGAAATACAGCACCTGAGCAGGAACATCCAAAAGCACATGGAGGGCGAGAGAAGAGGAGACAGCAGCTCCAGCTGAACAAACACAAGTTCACAATTCTCTTATATTGACCCTACAGTCATTCGGAACATAAGCTGTGTACCCCTTTGTGGTGCCAGAGGTCCTTTTTGTTTTAATAAAGTATCATAGGGTCGGTCGCTGTGTGGATTTACATTATGAATTCCATACTGTCTGAGACCACTGTACAATACCTCACATATTTTCACGTGGCAGTGACCGTCTCTTTCATGGACAAAACACGACATAATCCTTTTTAAATGACAAACTTAGAAAAATCCCCTCCTTTTTTGGAATTTTCAAATATTGGTTTTGCATCAAAAGGGTTTAATGTAGTGTCTGTTCTCCTGCCGCCACACATTTCTAAGTTATCCAGCCATGTCTGGAGGAGTCTCATAAGACCATATGAACTCAGACAGGGCTGAAATAGATTACTTGGGCGATTTAGTTAAAAAGCAAATTAAGTAAAAATTGGCAACATAATGTTTTATTACCGAAACCAAACACTGAGTCTAAAAAAACTTGAATTTTTCTTTCTACTTCTTACATACTGTTATATATTGTGTTATACATTTTAGCAAAAAAACCAAATACAAACCAAAACAAAGGATTTGTCAATGACTCATAACTCTATCATTCAGTGTTGGCAACTTGTCTCACAACATTTCTGCACGAGTCCTAGGATTTCCTCATATTATTTGGAGGAAACGCCAGAAAAATGTCCCCCAGCAGTGACCTTTGACCTGGACAATTTGTTCCAACAGGGATCATTTCCAGCACAAAGGTGACTTATCATTGTTTGGCTGTGACCATGGAATGTAACTTTTCTATCGCAAACACAGTGAGTCACAAATATTTTGTCTTGTGGAATCTTATCTTATCAAGAGGAAGTAATTACAGTGATGCCCATATTCCAACAGCTAACACTTGGAGAACAGTCAGTCCCAGGAAAAGAAATGATGTGGGTTGGTTAGTGCTTGAGGTGGTAGTTATAATAAACTATTGCACATAAAACTGTACAGTTGGCAGTTAAAGGGCAGATATGAATCAACAAGGAATTATTTCACAGCAATGGTTTATTTGTGGTAGAATACTTCTAACAAGCATTATTTTCTTTCACAACAAGGTACATTAACACAGATGACAAGCCAATACACAACATATACTGCATATTATTACAGTATATAATTTATATACAATAAAAAAGTAAAATTTACTAAATGATTTGGAAAAATTCAGCTTAAATTGGGTTTTTAGCTTATGTTTAAGTGAAGTGGACTGTGAACATGCAACAGGACAGTAGTGTTTTAAAAATAATAACAATAGTGAAACATAAACAAGATAATTTAAAGATAAGAAAATAGAAGAGATAGAATATACTGCTATATACATATAAACATATTCAGTGTGCAAATAATTCATAGTTTGGGTACCATAAAAGCAAATACACAAATGCCAATGACTGCAAATCAACATACAGGAACTTGTTTTGCAGTGTGTAAGAGGAAGGAATCAAACTTGTTTGGAGGAGTTGAAAGTTGGATATAATCATGTATAATCCAAGGATAAGAACATATTACTTCACCTATTATATGTGGTCAAGGAGATGCATGTGATTAGAGAACAGAATTGGGCCCAACATGTACCTTTGATGGACACCTCCAGTAGGGTTTTGTAATGTAGCCGTCCACATAGACAGGATATCTAACTGCTCAAAATCCTTATTTTAACTTTCTGCATTTAAAAAGATAGCTTTAAAACTTTTTGGCACAGATTTGTCAGTTTACTTTTCAAGACAAGTGACGGTTTCAAAATAACTCCCATTCGTTCCTGTAAACACATAGAGGAACAGAATCTCACCGAACTGTATCAAAGTTCAGTATGTTTCACACAGGCACATGAAGCTGCGGGGATGGAGCTCGGTTTTTGCAGACATAGCAAAAGTTCTGCATTTTCTTGGAAAGGATGTGATGTGAGGAGCAGCGAGTTGAGTGGAAAAAGTCTTACAAGACACATGAAGTTTGGTGTCACAGCTTTGCCTTCTCCTTTTTTTTTTCGATTTTCTTCCCACCTTTTTTCCCCCTGCAAATTAAAAGCATTTATTTTCTTACCCAGTGGGAGAACACAGATATGATGAAAGCAGAGAAGGTCCTTGTTTGGATTTGATCCCAGCCCAGTTTGTCTGCTTCACACACATTCACAGGCTGGGGGACTTGAATGCAGCATCATCTCTGAATAAGACAAGAGAGATCTACCTCATTGTGCAAAAGTTATGTTAACATTATAATATTCAGCGAAAATGGAAATTCAAATATTATGTTCCTGCAAATATCTGGTTTGCTTTCTGATATATTTTACAATGCTCTTCTATCCTTAGAGGATGTTTCTATTAGTGGTCAGAGCTTCTTCTGAAATACAAGTAAGCACCTAAGGAATGTAGTAGGTTTGTACCTTTGCTGTTTTGACACGTCTCTGACCTGCTGCACTATAACACTCTTACATAATCCTCTGAGTTATCCTGAAGGCTACTGGGAGGTCAGAATCAAGCACGACCTTGTGATGTGTCTCAGGCTGCCACGGATGCCCTCTCGCACCAGAATGCGGTTTCTGTCACCGTGTCGCCATTTTTGCCACCGCTGATGTGTCAGGCAGCACCTTCCAGCAGAACACACCAAATCAAACAGCCAGCTCTGATCTCTGACACTCCGAGGGCCACGGGAGCTGTTATTTACCTGAGAGGAGGTGAACTGAATCCCACGTTGTGCTCACCATGATGGCAAAAGAAATGTTAGCAGTGTTAGCACAAAAGCAGATCCAGTAAAAAATCCAACGTGTCATCAGTAACTAAAAGAAACAGCACAGACAAAATGATCGTACAAAAAGTAAAGTGAAACATGAAACATTTGGGAAACATCTTGACAGAAGAACAAAACTATAATTAATATGTTTACTCAGAGAATCATTAATGTCTATACTAGATCTAGACAAAATAGATAACTGAAACAAAAATAAAAAAATATAAAAATGAAAATAAATTCAAAACAATTTTGTAATAAAACAAAGTAGAAATTGCCCAAAGCCAGCAGAAAATAAATAGAAAAACAAAGAAATTCAATATTTGTAATAATAATGAATAATATAGGTGTATGTAAAAGCTGATAGGATCCTGTAAGTCACATGCTCACAGCATCACATACACACCCTGTCCTTATGGGAACACGACAGCCTGTATTTACCGTGACAATAGTGTGTGTTAATCGTGTCTGTGTTCACTGAGCGGGGGTGCAGTTGTGTTTGGGTGTGCCTCAGGGGCGTGTGTGACTGCACACATTTGACGTCAACCACACGTGATGGTTTTGTTGTATCAATGGATGCAGGATGCTGTTCCCAGTGGACCCAGCATCCTCCAACCAGCAGCCTGAGCTTATGTAAGGCTGAGACACACACACACACACACACACACACACACACACACACACACACACACACACACACACACACACACACACACACACACACACACACACACACACACAGACACACACACACTAACACACACAGACTGTAGATCCAAATTAAGCCTATGTGGAGACATTTATAGTCATATATAGGTGATGCTCTTATTCACAGAGAGCTGGGCTGGCTCTGACTCCTCTCAGCTGTAATGGAAATTGAAACTCTGTTACGCAACAGCCTTCAGTCACCTACACACTTTCACCGTGGTGGGTGCTGGAATCCACCGAAGTGAAAGGATGTCCTTCATCACCTACACTGTCCTGACTTTCACAAGGACATCCACAAGATAATATTCAATTTATTGAAATCAAGAATACGTGTCTGCTTTAAAAGATTTTCTCTGTAGGTCTATTTTTCCTTTAGATTTTGAGTGTGTGTTCTTTCTGCAGGACAGATGATTCATCAGTCATTTGTGTTTGGTTATTGTCCAAAGGAAGGTTGTAACCACAAATTAGTACCTGGACTTAGAGACATGAGGGAGACATCAGATATTTGGAAACAGTATTTTTAATATATCCAGGGGCGGATCCAGGAGTTGGGCCGGTGGTCCCTGAAGTGCCCCTGTCTTGCCAGTATTTTTCCCTTACCATTTTTGACGTCAACAATTTGCTTGAACAAGGAACAATTTTCCAAATATACTCAAAAGATGTGTGTGTCTTTGCTCAAAGCTATACAGCTAACAGTAAACAAGGAATTATAAATTGGCACCTTATTGAATCACGAATTGTACATGGATGTTGGACGTATAATTAGCCTCTCTGTCTAAAAATGTGGCCCCTTTATGGACCCTGATTTATGAAAATCCTAAATCCGACAGTGGATAAATCTGACTGAAAGAGGGACCAACGAAGGCACAGCCAGGACTCTTACTGCACTGCTTACTCTGCTGGCAAATTACCCACATCTGCAGTACTGCGTGAAAACTGATCAATGATGTTTGGAGTCTGTCTGATCATTAGATTGGGGCATTGATCAATATTTTCAAAGCTGTTAACAATGAGTAATGTGAAAAACGGACTGAGGGTTGAAACTCAACATTGCAGTTGTCCTCAGTGTTTCAGCCTTGTTTTCTGATTAGTTTACTTCAAACGTCCTCAGCTTTAATGTTTTGATTCAGTCTTTTAGCTCTAATCAGTGTTTCCCACAGCAGGCAGCTATTTACAACAAAATTAAGGCATGATTAACCTACTGTATGCTGCCTACCTACCAAACTAACACCAAAATGAGTTGCATAGGTTTTGTGTTGGTTCTCCTTTCGTCCACACTGTGTGTTTGAAAAGGCTTTCAGATGAATCCTAGCTCACTTTAAGAGCTTTTTGACCAACACTGTCTGTGGTGGCATTCTGACTCAAAAGCTCATTCGATTGCTGCAGCTTGTCCCCCCCCCCCCCCCCCCCCCCACACACAGATAGTAGGTTATTAAAGTGACCATATTCCTGGAATTTATCCCAATCTACAGAGCAGTACAGTTAATCCTCACAGAGGGTGCAGAGTTAAAGGTGAAGAGGAAAGTGGAGGAAGAGATTCAATTCATGTCTTTTTCAACCAAACTCGGTTTAATGTGTTGTGAATTTCTTAATTTTTACTTTTCATCTATGTTTTGTTATTTTGAGATGACACCAAAACTACTAAACCAGCTTCTATTAAATGTTGTGGGGTGGGACATGATCCAAAGGAGTAAACCATTCAATTTTCGATTGAACTTTAAAAAATGTTTTTTAGGGTGTGATTCTCAGAGAGAGTAACGCTTGGCTTCTCATCTGGTTTTATAATTACTATTCAGAAACACTAAACTGGCTCTGCTGCCTCTGCAACAGTGCAGGAAATCCTTTTCTTCTTTCTGTACTGATGATTGATTTAAACTAGCTCATAATGCTTCAGGTGTGTTCTTTGTTGGTATACAACCCAGTCATGGCATGAGAGGTGAAGGGAGGATACAGCAGGTTATCATCCAGAGGTTGTAGATCAAAGGTGTTGCGTAACCAGATTATCAACAGAACCATGTGGGGGAATGTGACCTTCGTCATGATGTGATGAAGCTGAGCTCTCTCTCTCTCTCTCACTCTCTCTCTCTCTCTCTCTCTCCTCGTGTCTCTCTCTAATTGTCAACACAGAAATCAATAACACACTCACACCTGCATCCTCAGCCACACAAACACATCCCTCTGGGAGGCAGTAGCTCAGTCCATAGCGACTTGTCTTGGGAACTGGAGGGTGGCCGGTTCAAGTCCAGCATGGACGGAAGTTGGAGAGGTGCCAGTTCACCTCCTGGGCACTGCCAAGATGCCCTTGAGCAAGGCACCGAACCCCCCAATTGCTCCCTGGGCTGTGTGGTGACTGTGTGGATTGTGTTCCGTGTGTGCTCCGTTCACACGGATGGGTTAAATACAGAGGTCAAATTTCCCCATGTTTGCATGTTGCATGCTGTGTGTGGGACCATAAAGAGGAATCTTTATCTAACCTCTGTTGCACAGGCACATATGTGAGTAGCTTGTTGACATGTTGTTATTTGGTGCTATACAAATTGATTTGAATAGAAATTAAACAATAATAAATAAATACATTTAATAATACATTTAATGAAACAAACATCCCCAAGAAAATAACATTTATCCTCACAATAATGTTGGAAAATGATCGATTTTACTCACTTACTTTCATCGATTTGGTTTAGGTTTTGCTCTGCAAAATAATTCTTTATTATATTTTCAGTGCTCTTCAGGCTTTCCAAACATTTTCTGTGTGGGAAGAGGGTTAACATTTTACTCTATAAATCAAATACAATCCAGATGATATTCAAAATGAAAAAGCCACATATTGAACCTATTTACACACACTTGAAATCCCGGAGTTTCTCCCACAGCTTATCCCGTCCAGGTTGATTTTTGACCTGAAGATACTGTATGTTTTTGGAAAGCGCTGCAATGGTTACCTGCTCTGGGAACATTGCAAGCTGGCGTTACATGTCAGCACTGGATGCTAGCTAGACAAGAACAGGAAGATCTATTTTATTTGTAGAGGCCTAATATCATCTAAACGTTATGCCAGATGGTTTTGGTACATGCTGGTCTAGACAGGAGCTTGTTATGTAAGCTCCTGTGTGACCAAAATATTTTGAATACACACATTTAGTTAAAAAAATTTTTATGCATTTAATATGTAGTACTAGTTATGGCCAATAAGGGCTAGATCCACTTCTCATGGGATTAATACAAGGCATTATTGCGTTTTATTCTACTACATAAAATATGAGAAAGTAAGAACATGACACTCACTAGTTAACCTAGTATGTATTTATACTCATGTGCTTCTAAACAACTTTAAAGAGGAAAGATTTTTACAGTATCTGTAACCTTTGTGGTGGTGACACTGAACTGAGGATTGTTTTGCTGCACAGAGCGTGTATCAGAAAATGTGGTTTTCTGCAATAGTGCAGATACAAACCCTAACCCTACTTGGGGTTGCTAATGGGTTAGCCTACAAAATACGTCATATACCTGCAGAACTCCTATAATGTTGTTCTAAGTTGTACATGCATTTTCACTCCACAATGCAATACACACTTTAATACAAGTGAATGGGGGGTATATTGCATATATTTGATAAATTACTTTTTAATGTTCAACTTGAGCATACATTTGAGGCTATTTAGTTAAGCTGGAAATACATTTTTTGCATTTACTTCACTCAAATAAAGGCATTTTCATTTCTTCAAGTATGATGTTATATCCAAATCTTTTTCTTGATTTTAGTTTTTAGTGCATTTGAGGGCATCTCATGGGTGCATTTCTACAATTTATTATTTTGACTTGAAAGTAAAAAACAAGAGAGAAGTATTTTTCATTTCACATTTTTTTATTGGTCATCAATAATGAAACAGCATCACTGATAAAAAACAAACAAACACCCCCTTTGTTTGGATAAAATGACACATCAGAATGTTCGGCCTGATCCACAGGAAGCAGACACACAGTGAACATTGAGCCAGTGCTTGTCCACGGCTGAGGGTATATAGAAAAATAAGGCAGGTGGTTCTGTACAACTTGTCTCGAAACATTGTCATTATTAGCTGGAAACTTGTCTAACATTTACAAATCCACATGAGAACTTCTCTTCTCAGCCAGCTCAGTATACAACAGCATTGTACGTATTGGCTCAATCATGCAAAAGAGGTGAAGAGATTTGAATCTATCCAAAAGTAAGATGAAAGAATTCATCCAGACTGAATACCTGAGATACTAAAGGGGGAAGAGGTGTAGTGTTGGGAGCATTCAGCTAAAAAACATGCTGCATCTCTTTCTTTGCAAGAGTTTGTGCCTTTTGAAAGGATGTAACCCAAACTTGAGGAAGACACACATCTCCAACACAGACTGTCGGTGAGCAGAATAAGCCACTGACAGCAGTAGGCCAATTAAGTTGCAGGCAAACATTCGCAAAATTTATCCAGAATGAGTAAACTGGGTTTTCAAACTGAGTACAATCCATTGATGAACATTCATTGCAGGTACTTAAAGTGGACTTTATGACTCTGTGAAAAGATTCAGTTCAGGTAACATCACAAAATATGATGTTATGAATAACACCTCACCAAGAGTGGATGTTTTTAACAACAGTAGTGATAAAGACTGTAAGAACTACGACTGTGTACGATTTCCTTGTAGAGTTTCAAAGCAGTGTATGACTGCATCGATGCATGACTACATATGACTACATTACATGTCATTTGATAAATAACAGAAAAACCATCAACTCTTATTACAAATGGTCAAAATGTTCCATACAGTAAGAACCTTCCGGACGTGTGTGAAAAACTTTGGATGTTCTTGTTGTTTTCGTAAAACACATACAACGTCAACACTGCTTGCTTGTGGCTTTGATTCAAACACATTGGTGCTTAGCAGGGGCCAGTAAGGGACAGAAACCTTTTGCCATGTTTCTTTCTGAGAAATCACATTATTAACTGTTATGAAGCCGTTATTTGATTCATCCTTATATGACAAGTTAACCTTAAAACATGACAATGGATATATTGAGAGACCAACATTTTCTACAAATATACAAGCTTCAAATAAATGGGGAAAAAACTACAGTCATACAGCAAGAAAAATGTCTAATACAAGTTATATATATTTATATATATACTAAAAAACCACTGGATTGCAGATGACTTGAAAGGCAGAATTCCCCAACAACCTACTCACAGACGATGAGTGTAAGTGTACCATAAAATAAAGATTATTTACAGAGCATATACAATTGTCCAAAAAGACCATGTTTGTAATCCAAAAACATGCACATAATACACTATTTCATTTGAAATATCTATTTGTTTCATGTACATAGATCCGCAAAGGATCTATATAAATGTTGTCCACTTTGGCTGGATGTGTTCGTGACACATAACGGCACTGGAGGAGAAGTGAAATGAACAAATCTGGGCTGTTAATGTTGCTGTCATTGATTTTACCAAAGGCACCATATCTGAATCGAAAATGGTCAAAATGGATAAATAAAAGAGAATTATCCTTTAATCTGATTTAGATAAAATATGTCAGTTGATCTAAAAATGTGCAACGGCAGACTGAATACTGAAATTATGTAACTACCTGATTCCACTGAGCTTAATGACTGAGCGTCCTTCTTGTGAACAAGACCGACAAAGTGACCTGTGTGCTCTGCTTCAAGTGCTCAAAAACATGTCTGAATTTACTATAACAAAAAAGAAGTCTTCCCTGATAAAGGGCAACTCGACCATTTAAAGACAGAAATTTCATAATTTGAGTCCGACATTAGTTTTGAGCTTGGTTAACTATCTTGCATACATTGGTCATATCCTCTGCATGTACAGTAGGTATAGGTTCTGTAGCTAGCTCCTCCATTACAACAAGTTTCATGAAGTGTGGGATATTTTACTCTTAGGAAGAAAAGTTTGACATTTTTGACACTTTTCCTTCTTAAATTGACGCCACTCTTATGTCTGTTTGCAAAGTTTGAAGCTAGTGCCTGGAGACAGTTAATTAGACCTAGCATGAAGGGTTAAAGGGCAGGTAAGCCATGGATTGGTTGATCCACTAAGCATCACCTCTGGAGCTTAAACATTGAAAGTTGAAATTTGAATCTTATTTGTTGAAATTGTGGTTTTACTGGTAGACTCAGACTGCCATTCTCCCGCACCACCGATTTTTTACGCTAAGCTAATCGCTTGCTGGCTGTAAAATTTATTTCATATTTCAATTACAGACGTAAGGGTGCTCAGTCTTCTCTTCTAACTTTGGTAAAGTAGAAAAACAGATAACTGCATTTCCCTAAATATTAAAAAACTTTAAGCTCAACAGGCATTTGATGACATTATATAAGAAAGTCAGGCCTTACATTATATTATTAAATGACATTTTGGAGAGTGAAGAGGAGAAGATAGTTTGGCACAAGTTGAAATATTTCACTTTTACTTACAGTCTTGGCATCTTGAATTGACATGCAGATTTTAAATTGGCCTTCCAGTTTGGCTCTGCTGGTTGATTTGAATATTTTTTTTAAATCCCCAATTGAACTTATCTTAGCTGCAAACTATAAAATAGTTTTTATACATATATTCACTAGTACAGCACTGTCAGGTGCCTTATAAATTATTCCAGTGGGTGTATATGTGAGTTCAAAAGGCTAATTCAACTTCATAAAACGTGAAAGGCAAAGAGCCTACTTGAGGTCAAGTAAGATATTATGTACAACACTAAATCTTTTCCAGTAGATAACCTAACTTATGTACATTCATACTTTGCGTGTTCAGATGTGACAGTAATAGCTAAAGCGTCCTTTTCGCTTCGTGTGGTCAGCTGGGATGACAACAGCTGACGAGGAAGCTCCTTGCGAATGTGGAGACGGGAAACTCTCGTGTGAACCCCATCGACTAAAGCTGTATGTGCATGAAGACTTTGGCAAAGCTTCTGATTGTTTGCAAATTAAACCAAGATTTCCAGAATAAAAGTTCTACATGACTGAATGAAGACATAGATTAACCGTTGCTTTGAGATCAGCCGACAGCTCTGATTGACTGCAGGTTTTTTTGCATGAATAACAGCTTAAGTGTTTCAATACATTTACATATGTGCATTTATGTGTGCACATGTTTGTTAGCTCTACACACAAAGTGAAGTGTAATGCTAGCGCTAAGTGCTCCTTGTTTCATGGTGGAAAGCACACTTCACCTTCAGGTGCACATAGCACTGAGGGACTCGCATTGTCTTTCCAGCCATGCAAATTGCAGTTCACAGATCTGTAGGTGATTGCTACACAGTATGTGTTTATTCTGTCTCTTCATAGCTGGAAATAATGATGATGATTATGGTCATGATGATGATGATGATGATTTCAGGCTGGTTTACTGGTTACACCAGAGTCTGTTTCTCCCTCTCTGAGTTTTGATTCTCTTGATCGTGTCACATCCAGAACTTTACAGCAACAAAGAAAAAAAATCCTAAAAGACAAAAACAAATAAACCGAGCTAAAAAATGTCACTCCAGTGATATTCTCTGGAGGAAAAACTGAAGATGTCTTAACCCAGTGCAGCAAATCTTTGTCTTTATGTTGAGGTTCTATGATTGATGTTTAAGATCTGATGAAGGGAACCTCTGATGAACCCATCCCCAGATGTGGGAGCAGCTGAGGCTGTGGAGGAACTTGATTGGGATTGTGGTGGTGGTGGTGGTGGTGCTGCTCGGGGCATCACTGCACACGTGGATCTGAGGAGGGAGGAAGAGGGGCTTAGTGACCGCCGTTGGAGCCCGGGGGGTTGTGGACCCAGTCAAGGACGATGAGTGACAAGCTGCCAATCATGAAGATGATTCCCACGACCAGGAAGACGGTCGCCTGAAGAGAGAGAGACAGGAGAGGAGGCAGAGGAGGGATTAAATGTGTGATGATGCACAGCAGGAGTCTGCTCAGTGAGAAAAGTGATACAGTGAGAAATCTGTTGGTGTGTGTGAGTGTGTGTGTCCCTGCACACTTACCCCGATCTTCTGCGGGGAGCGGAATGGCAGTGATTTTACCAGGCGGATGTAAAAGGCAGCAGGTAGGATAAAGATGAGCATAGTCGCCGCAGAAGAACCTGCAACAAAAAGCAGCAGAGATTCAACCAATTAGATACAATTCGAAACCATTTGAAAGTACACCTACGTAAAATATTTATTTTGTTTCCTACACTTTCAGCAGGGTAACGAAATACTTCTTGGATAAAGTGTAAGTAGGTTTACTTTCACCCACATGATAGACCTGATAGTGTTGAACTATGACCTGAGAGTTCCCCTTTAAAACGTTAGACTGTGGTAAAAGTCCCCAAAACCAAAAAAAAATTTGAATAGCAGCTTAAGTAAATACCTGAGCTATGACCACATTTGCAGTAATTCCCATGGTACAGTGGGTTTGCTAATGTAAATTGGACATCACAAATATAGCCCTGCCATCAGCCGTCCTGACACGTAAGGAATGGCTCGTCGAAATGAATGACTAGAATGACTTTGTCTCTGACAAATCATTTTGTTAAACCATCATGATATGAACCGGTTCGCGCACTTCCTCTATTCAAATGGAGACCGTACTTTTTAATGCACTCTATCAGCTGGGAATTTGTTAAGAGGATGAATTCATTTCAGTTTTCTCCTGCTGAGGTGCAGTTTTCCAGAGAGGCTGCAGCTGAATATTTTACAGGGCACCTCCATAAATGTATTAGCACTTTCTGCCTTTGTGTGTGTTGGCATCCAGATTATGAGTGTGTGAGTCCAGTGGTCATAAACAGCTCACGCGACTGCACAGCTGACACAACCCGACACTTAAAGCTTCTGTATTTCCAGCATCTTTACTCAAGAAAAAGGACCCCTGAACTGAAGGTGCTAATCACGTCTTGACTGCTTCGCTCCCAGTTTTATTCTCTCACATTTCTCCCTGTGGTTTATGCAAGTTTTCACGTGTCTACATGTCATACAAATCTTTCTCCAGCAAAATTATGAGTTTTGTGTTTGCCAGGACTCACCAATGAAGCCAAAGATGTCTCTGATGGTTGGGACAAAGATCACCAGCACGTTGTTGAAGGCCAGAATTGCGGCGGCGATTAGCAAGTGGCGAGTCCAGCTGAACTCTCGACCGCTGAATAACAATGTGGTGATGGAAGAGCGGATCTGGGAAGAAACACAAATGGACATTACAGTCTTGGTCACAAAGAATAAAAACCGATCAGTTTGTTATAATATAATAATATTATAACGAACTGATCTGTTTTTATGCGCACAATGTCCAGCACACAAACAATAAAAAGTGAGTTTATTGTAGAAGTGTTTGATGAGGACTCACTAATGAAAAGGAATAATTTTGAAGTAGCTCCAGAGCACTCAGCCAGCTCCTAATAGACATGAATGGGACTAGCCAGGACTAAGTCCAACTGACTTTACAGTATCATGAAACACGTGGCAGTGTTTCTGTACATGCAGTCTGTCTCTGTCGAAGAAACAAGTCATTACCAGCAACAACAACAGTCTAGTCTGCGTGTCTGCCGGCCTGTGCCTGAAACTGATTCCCACACTTGGCCACTGAGTGAAGTGTGTCAAGTGCTGCAAGGCTACAGTGTGTGTTTTGGGAGACTGTGAGTGTGTATGCAAGAGAACCAGGAGATCCCAGCTAAGACGCCTGCTGCTGCTTAGCCACAGACTGCCTGTTCAAGCTTCAAGTAGGTGAAAGGTTGTGGGTGTCAGGTGAAACCTGAGGCACAGAGAGCTGGCGGGCCACAGGGGGAAAGGTTAGAAGGGGGTGGTGCTTGTGGCACCCATTCAAAAAGGCGGGGGATTATCTCCCGCAGCGCAATGGCACCATGGGATTGCATCAGCCAGTAGTGAGAGGAGGATGGACTCGCCAGCAGGGGGGGAGGTGTGTCTTTGTTCTATTGTCACTTTTTTTCCCTCCTCTCTGCCAGCCTGTCTTCTTTCCTCTGTTAAACTCACTACTCCTACGTTAAGACAGATGAGGGTCACCAGTCACCATGGCAACACATTTAATTACAGCTGTGGCAGACACTTTAAACTATCTTTTAAACAAGATTCAGAGGAGGTAACGTCTTTATTTAGTTCACCTGAAAAGGACATATTTCCCTTCTTGAGAGCCATTTCTGGTAGGCGACCACATTCCGTCCTTGTATCTGACTCGGCTACAGGATTTATATCCAGTTAGCGCGGTGCGCAATGGAGAAAAAAAAAATCACATTAACTGGATTTTCTGCACTGTGAGATTGAACCGAGTGGCCTCCATCACGATTGTCAGGGGGCACCGGGGTGACGCCTGCCCTTTAATATCGACATGGGAGATAATAATAGTGCTTCCCTCCTGAAACTATACAACCACCACGACCGACCCCCCCCCAGCAGTTGCATAATTAGGGACGAAAACTGGAGCCTGGACGCAGTATTTCTCTCCGTGGCTCCAAACTATTTGGCACTTGGCTGTTACCTAGCCCAAAGGCTTTGGAGTTCACCATGTGATATTTGCACACTTTGTATATACAAACACGCAAGCAGTATGTGGGCAGACTAGTTTTAGGCAGCCCAATCTGGGATCAGCCAGACCTCAGTCCTGTAAAACTTGTCCATGCCATGAAGACACAGAAGAATTCAAACCTTGTGCACTTGAGCCCATTTCCTGCAAACTATTGTTGTGTTTTCTGTAAGTTATGGTGTTGTGCACATATGAAAGTGCAACTTTATCTAAAATTAGTGCAGAGGTGGCCGCCACACATTTGAATTTACACGGCTGCTGACTGTAAGCCGTTGAGGCTGAGGCTTTGAGCAGCAGAGGAAGTCCCTTTTCAAGTAAAACGAGATAAGCACTCAGTAGAGAGCATGTCTGTTTTTTTTCATTGAGATTAATTGCTGATAATGTTGAAAAACGCCGTGTCACATTGTTAAAGAGAGTGAAAAAATATTCCTGATCCAGATTCACACCAAAATCAAATTCATATTGCATCCTTCCACCAAGTTTTGTGGAAATCTGTTAAAAATATTTTTTGTGTGATCTTGTTCACAAAAGCCCATTTTCAACTGGTCAAAAAAATGCAATAATACCCATTATGTATGCAGTGGGAATGGATTTACCCAGCATTCACTGCAGTCTCCAACGACTGTGCAGTAGACACGAGTTGTATTCGGTGGAGATGGAAACATGACACCCAGCCCCCTTGGTGGAGGTGAATATATATTTTTCACACCTGTCATGGTGTTGTTAAATGGGTGTTAACTTTTTACCTTCCCTAATTTACCAAAACAGAAACTGTAACGAGCCTTAAGAGAAGAGCAGCGAAGGTAGCACCTCACAATCAGAGCTGGGGATTAAGACTGAAATCTGACTGCATGATGGTAGCATGTAGAGGTGACGTTGGAGCCGTTATAATCAGCTCACTTGCAGCCCCTTCTCCCATGGTTACAATCTCCAGCCCGAGCCTGAGAACTGGGGCATGTTTGACTGCACATAAAGCCCTTTCATTATGTACTGGATCCTGCCAAAGCCCTCTGTTAGCATCTATCCTTCACGTGACTGCACACACACACACACACACACACACACACGTACACTTCCACACCTTAAAACGTTTCTCCCTCCAAACGTACACACACCCACACATTCTCTCTTGTAGCACTTCCCCACCGGAGCCAAGGACTGCCACAGACAAAGCTAATGTTAATCTCTGGCTGAAGGTCGGCGGCATTTTCCTGCGAAATGAAGGTCGGGAGGATTCAAGGCAAGACACTTAAATGTCAAATGGAAACTTGGCAGAACGACGGTGGGACTAAGTAATTCTTTTCATCCAAAGCCTCACATGTGTCCAAGTTCGTCAATCTTTCGCGAAAGGCCTGTTGCGATGGTCGGTTGAATGAAACATTCCCAGCTCTGCACAGAAAATCACACACCGATCAAATCAAATTTCTGGACAGCAGCCGTTTCATTCACAATGCTGTCTCTCAGGATCTAGATCTTGTCACTAAACCTGACTGATGTAACGATATGACTCACACCATCTCTCAGGTGTCCATGCAGGTAAATACAGGCCACAACCAGTTTCTAACACAACATGCATTCGGTTGAAATACTAAACTGAATAAAAAGCACAAAGGTTTGTGCTGCATTTGGATTTGAACCCCAAACTCTCCCTTGCTCTTTTCACTGAGCTGCACTTCACTACAGCTTTTTTTTTGCTGCATCACATTTCAGGCTTGTGTTCAGTCCTTATCAAATTTTTATCTCCTTCGTTATCAAAGTCCTCCTCCCCCTCTCTTTAACTTTCACTTCACTTATCCTCCTCTATTTCAAATACTACTGAATTGCGTTTAATGTGAGTATCATTCAAAATCAATGTGCTGCAGATATATTTGGTTTAAGGGTTATATATCGATTGGAGAAAAATGCAGGTTTGTGCCCAGATAACAGGAAAACAAACACACACACAGACACGTGAATATACTGCACAGCAACTGCATGTTTGCAGTTAACACGACCACACATGATCACAAATCACCAGGATGTCAGAGTTTGTCATCTGGTTTTGATAATCTGCATCATGTGCAAGAAAACCACCAGCGTCTACGGACTGATTTGGGGTTTTGGCAACCTGCTGTAACTATGGCAGCCACCAGACTTGAATAAAATTAAAATGGAGTCACACACTTCATCCAAAATCCTAATATATTCCCGTATTCTCTCTTGGCGCAGATCAGCCAATCGTGAGATTCCTTCTCTCGATCTTTGATGCAGATTGATGCACTTTTCCAAACATAATCTCTGACTAACACAACACATTTAAAGGGCTGTGTCCCCTGGCAGAGGTTTGTGTTTCTGTGCCCCCCCCTCCCCCTGTGTGAGTGGCTCTGCCCCACTGTCTCCCTGAAGGTGGCAGTCAGGGTGAGGGTTTTTCCACTGTCCTCTCTGAGGCTGTAAACTTCCACTGCAGAGAGAGGGGGGATCCTCTCTCACATTCCCTGCGCCAGAAAAAAACAGCAGCGTCTGCTAAAGGATGGGGTCTCACTCTCCCTCTCTCTCTCCCTCTCTCGCTCTATGTGTGTGTTAACATTGCGTGAGGGCGGAGGCATAAGCTGAATTGCTAATATGTGATGATGATGTGTGTATATATGAGTGCAGATAAGGCAGTAAATGGATGTGTGTGTGTGTGTGTGCCATATCTATCTGTTACCATGAGTCCAGTCGTTGCTGCATCATTGTCTGTCAGCATGTTCTTATAACTGAATACCAAGACACTGCCTCTCTCTGGTGGCAGCCTACTGTAACTACAACCACTGCAGACGCAACTCAAGAATTAGCAGCTGCTCGCGGTTACACATTAAACCAAGTTTGTGTGAGAAAGTGTGTGTGTGTGGCCACCAGCCATTTTTGTTTCCCTGGTGTCAGATAAGGGCCATGCTAAAATTAGCCCTTGTCCATAGAAGGTGTGGGAAGTGAGAAGAGCATGTGAATGAATGTCAGTGAGAAGATTAGTTCTGGTGAGTGGACATCACACACATAGTCCAACAAAGACTTTGGCTCCATCTGGAGAGAAAATAGGGAAACAGACACAACAAGTAACACAGGTGTTACTGTTGAGACCTAAAAATAGTGTGTGTTGGTGTGTGTAATTAAGAGGTGCGGCCGTTTACACCCTTAGCCTGCACGTCTCAGGATTTGAGATGACGACACGAGGAAAGTGGCAAACTGGACGGCATGTTCTCTTTCACCAAATTGCCACAAAACAAATCAGCTGCATCAAGAAAAGTAACAGAAAAGGAGCTGACACTGCAGCGAACACAAAACACTGTCTGTGTTCAGAACGACACGCAGTGGCAGCAGTGTTCCAATGAATGGATGGACACGGTTTTACAAGCAGCTGGTTGGCAATGTGTGGAAGGCAGAGGCCAGATGATCTAAATTACAAGGGCGGTGTGTGTTTGTGTTGACTTGAGGAATATGTTTGTGCGCTCTGACGTAAATGCAATTATATCAGTGCTCGGACAAGGCTCCACTTAATGATGCTGTAGATAATAGACAACAGAGCCTGAATGAACATGAGCGTAAAAGCTTTTTTTTTTTTTTCTCCTTATACATGGAGGAGAGTTTAAAAAAAACTGAACCTGACAGAGACGGACTGTGTGTTTTTGTGTGATGTACTTACAGGGAAGAGCACGATGGGCACAGTCAGGGTGACGGCGGTGAGAACGGCCAAACGCACCAGCAGCAACATGGTGTCAAACTTATAAACCTTGGTGAAGGTGTGGAGCAGCTCTGCCTCCACGTTATCTGTGATGAAGGAGAAACGAAAAACAACAGAACAATGAAAACGTCTGTGGATTCGACAAAGGAAAACAGACAAGTACTCAGGTACTCAGTATTATAGTAGTTTTCTATACATGGATTCTGGGAAAGCATGAGCCATTAATGCACTGATACCATCTTAACTAAAAACTGTTATTTTAAAATCAAATCATTAAAACATTATAATTATGAAAAATGCATTTTCAACTAGAATGACACTATTGGAGCACATCCCGCCTCAAATTCAATATAGCTGCACAAAATTACACACATTCAAAGATTTTTGTTTCCTTAATGAGCCTGATTTTTTTCATTAGGAGTCATGATTTATTCCCTGGGAAACCAGTGAAAATGTAAAAACACACTCCCTAACTAACAAACAAACAGAGATAAACACATTAGGTCCTTGATGGAGGTAATCAACAAAAACAGTTTCTTTGTGGTCCCTTGTTACGTGTCACATGTTTGGAGTTTATTTCAGTTCCACCAGGGAGATCATTTCCAATCTAGTTTTCAGGAGGTTTCAATTACTGAACCATTTTAGGCTCAAATAAGATTTTCTTTCTTCCTCTCACATAAATCATCTTTCCACTGCTCAGATTGTATCTTTTGACAATAGGCTTCTCTTCTTACTGTAGAAGGTGAGGTAACCAAACAGTGCCGATAACATGTACATGATGAGCATGGCCAAGATGGACAGGTTGGAAACGTTCTGCATCTTCTTCCTGCTGCGACTGGAGAAACACATACACACAGATATTAGGGTCACGCTCAAGTTATAGTATAAATAAAAGATTCAAGAATCATTCAAGATACATTGCAGTGCAGCATTGTGAGCTCCATGAAAGAGGGTTCCTTCTAATGAAAACACTATGATTAAAGCTTTCAGGTGATAATGAAAATATATAATGAAAGTATTTGTATAGAGTATAGAGTATTATATTCAATTTCTGCCAATATATCCCCTTTATACTACACACTGGTACTTCAATAGGCATGGTTATGTGGGTTAGAATTACAGTCCCGGTGACACTGGCTCATAGTGAGGTACCGTGACACTTTTTCTGGAATTAATAGTAAAACTTAAAACTGCAACAGACCGTCTAGATAGTGAGGTTTGTCTGAGGGGCAGCATCGGTGCACTTACTCTTTCAGCTCACTGTAGATGGGCAGGACCTCAGGGTGGCAGACGAAGGCAAAGGCCAGGATTGGCACGGTGTACGCCGTCTGAGGAAAACCAGATGGACAGACACACGAAATTCACTCAGACAGAATCGCTGTGCAGTGAATCTAAATAAAACTCTACTAAGCCATCTAATTATGGGATGTCACTGTAAAATAAAAAGACAGAAAGCCCTTTCTCACTGGAGCTGAACATGAAACATGTTGGGGGCATCATGGTCTACTATCACCCACAGGTTCAGCTCCAACACTGCTGGTTTGTTGGTTTTACGACTGTCATACATGTTGTAACAGACTCTGCCCTTCACGAACACTTTCTGATGATTAATTTATGATTTATGGACTAGGGCAACAAAATCCTGTCAGTGCTGTCAGATCTTAAAAATATGTAAACAAATGAGGCTGAAAGGAACCTTCAGTTAAAACCTCTCCTCTTTGACTGTGTCCGGGTGTCAACACAAAGCTTCACATTCTTATCATGATTTATGATCATTTAAGCTGTTAACAACACACAAAAGCCAAAACACACCCTAAAACAACCCCGCCTTCACCAAACTTGTCACTGCACATTCTCTGTATTCTGTTCCTGTTGGGTAGTTTGAGCCTTCCTCTGTGGAAGCCTTGTATCATGAGCGGAGTTATATTATCTTTAATTTTGTACATTTTAAAGTCTTGTGAACCAATGGAGGAATGTTTGTGACACACCTACAAAACCCACTCGTTGATCTGCATTTTCCGGTGTCGCGCCCTTTAAACCTTCACCTTTCTTCCTCGAAACGAGGTTATGTTTACACATAAAGCTGAACTTTACGAGCTGGACACATGTTTGCATACAACTGAGAGCCAGCCAACTGTTCTTCAACCACCTACCTGTGAGTTGAAGACAAAGTACTTGGGCGTGCACATCTCCTCGTCGTCAGGGTGAGGCTCAACTTGGACACCGGTGGAGTGGTGGGCGTCATGGCTGCCCAGGACCGCCGGCGACACGTCGGCTCGAGAGAAATCCATTTGCGCCGAACGGTTTCCCAGCATGTACAGCCCTGACGCGTCTGAAGCGTTCATGCTGAGGTTAGACGGGTGGTTGTTTAAGAAAGGTAGAGGGCAGGGCAACTGGGTCTTTTTGTAGATCAACTGGGAAATGACAAGATAATGTTATGTTCTGGAACTTGAAGATAAAAATGAAGGAAATAAGAAGCAACAAATTAAGAACGTTCACAACCAAACTCCCTGCTTGATTGACAGTTTAGCAGTTATCCAATCCGAACATTTTGCAATTTCTCTTTCTCTGTCTATCTGATATGCTCCATAGAGCTGATATAGTGGATCACTGGGTGGTAATTCTTTGGGGAGTTTGCACAAATGAGCAACTTCATTCACATGTGTTTTAAAAAAATGTCTGGTTTAAAGTTTTTATAAAATGTCCTTTTCTATCTTGCTCATCTATTATCATTGTGTGTGTGTGTTTGTGTGTTTGTGTGTGTGTGTGTGTGTGTGTGTGTGTGTGTGTGTGTGTGTGTGTGAAAGAGAGATAGAGCAGAGAATCTCCTGCTGCTTATTTCATGTGTGAAAGGCAAACAATTCAGTTTGAAGATGGGGGAGTAGTGCAGCTGGTGTAGCCATATCTCTATGTTCATAATGCCATGCTGTTATAGAAGCTGAACTTACCACTCCCAGGAAGAAGACCATGCAAGTGAGCGAAAACCCACTGGTGTAGCCCAGGTATCCTAAAGAGGAGAACAGAAATCAGTAATGACAACTGCAGCAGATATATGTGATACTGTATTTTACAGTTCTGACTCTCCACCTCCGCTGCTCTGTTCTATCTCTGTAGCTGTCATATCAGCCATCTATTTTAGGATGTGGGTCACGTCCCATTCTGGGTTGTCACCAGACATCAGATATGACCACCAATCTAATGCTCGAGACATTATACAATTTAAACCAGATCAGCCATGCAGCCTCCATGCTATTCACTTGCATGTCCAGTCTACTCGGTGTGCGCAGCATGTTGAAGCTCTTGGAGCGGAGACCAACCTGAGAATTCTTTTTTGTAAATTACATGTGAGCGGCGGAGTTGACTGCAGGGTTACCAGAAGGATAACCAGCAGTGTTACGTTACTGTAACTCAGTAATTTATCACCGAGCTGACTCAGGGACTCGACTAGTGTTAAGTTACTCGTGGCTCTGTGAAGCCGATCACAGACAGCTGCAAGAGCACGGACACACTGAGATGTTTGGCTTCATGTGGCAGGAAGTGATTATTCGATATTATTAGGGTTTAATGTGCAGAAGCGCAAAGCATGGAATGAAATAACTAAACAATATACAGTTTGATGGTGATACATATATATATATATATATATATAACTACACACACATGAATTAAGTCCTTACCCAGATTTTTCAGGAGCGACAAAGGCAGAATGATTCCGATTGACACAAACACCACCAGGTAGTTTCCATTCAGATACCATTCACTGAAAATATGGCACACAGGTTACAATCAGAGGAGATGGCACATGTACAGGACGCACAGCCATGATAGTGTAAGTTGCACACACGCACTCACTTACCCAGAGTATTCTTCTAAACCCAAGAAGGCTCGGATCACCTCCGGCAGTTCGTACTTCACAATAAAGAGGTAGCTGGACATGGCTGCAGAAGGACGACAAGGGAAATATTGGAAGATTTGAAACGCTGTGTTTTCCTACATACATTCAGACGTGTACACTTTTAATGACACTTTGTATGTATTCAGAATCTTCCTTTAGTTTGACATGACGCCAGTGATTTACCTCCAATGTTTTGCATGGTTATCGATATAAATGCTGCCATTTTGCCAGGCCAACCGAATGCTCTCTCCCCGAGCTTTTCATAGATGAGAGATCCTGTCAGAAGGAACAAGATGATGGAGAATTAGACATGGAAAAGAACTAAGACACTAATATATGAATAGATAGAAATTTACATTTCATGTTTCCCCACCTTTCTGATTATACCCTATAAGATGTGTGTGAAATTAAACTAAAGGTCCAGCGTGTAAGATTGAGGTGAAAGGGCTCTATTGGCACAAATCGTTTTTTTACAGTCGTCCAAACTGGACAAACAGCTTTTGAGTTTTTATGACAACTGAAGCTACCACAGGTTCTCTTTCTCGACCCGAAGGGGAGAGTGAGGTGAGGGGCATTCAGCTGCAACATGCAACTTCACCACTAGATGTCACTTAATTCAACACACTGAACTGTTAAAACCTTTTATATGTAGACTCTACTCTGCACTTACTTTTACATAACATTTTATTCCTGATAAATAAAAAACACTGAAAATTGTTGAACATTGTGTGTTACCAATTGGATGAAGTTTTTTGTTAACTTTAAACAAACATGTATTGCTTGTTACAAATTTAAGTTTTCTTCTTGTTGTTTTTAACACTTCTCTGTTTTCAGTATATAATGACTTTAAATAGTGAGAAATTCAGTCAACAAGCCATTTTTCCTTCTTAGAGGAAACATGAGTCAGTGGTGCACAGTGTTTCACAAACAAGAACACAGACTCGAGAAAGGGATGAAAAATAATCATAATTGTTTTTGTACTGGACTTGACGTTTCACCTCTCATCCACCTCTTTTTCTACTTTGGACTCAGGTGGACTATTGTGAGGGTCTTCAGGTCTGGAACCACAGTTTTAAATTCTACAGCTGAGCAAGAAAGGTGAAATACCAACCTCCTTCTTTTGCCGTCACGAGGAGCAGGTGGACAGAATACAAGGAGAGGATGGCCACAGCGGCGAGGAGGAGTCTGCAAACAGGGGGATACTGAAGGTCGGTGCAAGACAGTGACACAATAAAGAACTCTGTGCCTGAGCTGAGTTAATAAGACAGGAGAGAAGTTTTAAGTCCATAAATCTGATTGATTTGCTTTGGTTTAGTCCTGGCAGGTGGGCGCTGTTTTCGTTTTTGTCCTCCACGAACAGGTCAAACTTCAAAGTAGCTGCCACATACTGCAGCTGCTCAGATGTGTTTGTCATTTAGTTGTTTAGGTGTCTCAGGTGGCACAGTGCGGCTTCAACACAACTTTAACATGGTTCTAGCGTGACCAGCGCAGAGTCACGTCCATGCTACGTCAATGCATACATCGGATGCATTCTTCAGATGGCGTCCTGTCTGTCAGCTGGGTGTTACAGGACGTACAGGAGCAGAGCTTTACTTTTATGGCTTTCACCAGGTGATTTTAAGAAACAGGACGGGGGAGTTTTGGTTGCTGGCGGTGTTTTAAGAGAGATTTGTCTTATCTTAACTGGCAGAGGATGACACAAGTTAATTATTATTCCCCTACTGCTATCAGCGGCGTCAGAGATATTTCCAATCTCCAATCAGACTGGGTTTAGAGAGGAGACACCCTCTGTGTTTTAGCTGTAATATTCCATGTAACACCCACCTCTCGCAACCATGCAGCAGGGGCATGGATAACGGGTGGGTAGGATTTATGGGTGTAGGGTGACAGCGGGTGTCAGATTTTGGATGTCACCCATGAAAGCTGATAATGCAGATGCACGAGACAGACAGAGATGAGAATAAAAGATGGCAGAGGGGCTGAGGGCACAGAAAGTCAATTTGCAATCGACAGTAAAATAAAGTTTTACCTAATTTATTATTAATACATTATTTATTCTAAGTAACTGCTCTAGGTTAACTACTATAGGTAATGTTAGCAAAAAATACATACAATATATTCTAATTTTTATGTATTCTAATTTGTAGATTAATCAATAGACTCTAACATTTTACTTTGTCTACCATATTCTGTATATATGGTTCTGATTATTCTGACACCACAGAAATGTTACCATATTGTATCAGCATTTACTCTTCAGTGTTTTCTTACCACCCAATGTGACCCGTCATTCCATTTCTTGTACACACCCTTCCATGTACTCTGTGAGTTTACTAATCTGCGGCTGCACAACTTACGAAAAGAGAATGATGCCAGTGTTTGCCATGGCGTAGGACAGGCCCAGGATGCCGCTGCCCATGATGGCGTTGCTCAAGTTGAACACAGACATCCCGAAGGAGGTGTGGCCAGGATGCTGCTCATACAGAAAAGGAAGACAAGAGGGAAATCTTTATGAGGGAAATAGAGCTGAAAAAAAAATATAAATTCTATTACATATTTAGAATACAACTCAGAAGTGCAGTTGACAACAAGAATTAGGAGCATGCGTAAAAACCCACACAAGACTTAAAAACTACAAGAACCTAAAAGATGCAATTCAATGCAAAATACACCCTTCTTCTATTAAATTACCAGTAGTTTTTCAGCTTTACCGACTGATCCTTTTCTCCCTTATTTCTAATTCAGCTCGCAACGGCCAACATTTACCAGAACACCCAGATAGAGCATAAAGCCGGCTTTAGATCCTGACACCAAAATCTGCCACACTCCGATTATTTACTCAAATGGAGCTGTGGCTGCCATGACATCACATTGCAGAGATTAGCTCATTCTTCATTGTGTAACAGAAACATACCATATATACCTGAATGGAATATGACTAAAATTATAAATGTATGTTTTTTCAAGAGAGGCAGAAACATGGAGTTTTTTTGGCCGGTGGGCATTAACAGTGTCAGGAGCAGTAATCCTAAAAGCAAATCATCGTTAAGTAATTGTATTTTACTCAATGGTTGGGAACACAGACTGACTACATTTTGACTTGTGAATCCTCTTACATATTCTTCATGATATTCTTCATACTTCTTCTTCTTCATCAGCCCATTCGACAGGAACTTCTGGCTTTCTGCATCATCGTTTTCGTCCATAAACTGACTTTAAGGACCCAGAAAAAAAAGACAACAAAATATTACCATATGCATACACATAATACACAGTATTTATATGTATATGAACTTTCTATGTTACATTATGTCACAAAAAATTAAAATATCCCAGCCGTCCTCTCACCATGAACAATAATCTGTGTGTTGTGCTCTAGAGATAATGTTTGGTGATGCGACATTAACACTTTGAATTGGTTGTCACCTGTCTGTGCTGGTTATTCAAGGTCAGCTGGGTGTGCAAGACATTTTAATTTAATTAGAACGTGTGAAAACATTCAAGCTGCTTCACACCCATCAAAACTGCTGCCACCTTAATTTTGTACAAGCTTTTATAACTAAAGACTGACATGCTGCCCTGAAGTTAAACCAGCTCTTCAACTGATAAGTAAACTAATTCATTCATTAATTTAAAAGTGCAATTTACAGGAACAAAAAAAAAAGCAGGTTACAAAAGCTCCATTGGTCAAAAAACCCAATAACACCCACTGACATCTGGCTTTTGTCTGCAATGGGAATGGATTCAATCAAATGACTCTGCAGTAAATCGGCTCTGAAACCTCTCGGCAGTGATGGAAACATGACACCCGGGGGAAACAATTTGGCAGCACAGTGAGGTGAGAGAGCACCGGTACGTTTGCGACATCGAACATGACGCACCGGAGGGAAAAAACACAGGCCAACTCCACTAATAGCAATGGAACACTTTTGGCAGATTTACTTGCGTTGACCTGTTAATTGCGGTGTAAAAGAGGAGTAGTTTAAGGAAGGAGCTCAGATAATGTGTTAATATGCTGTCATCTGATTACAGTTAAACCCAGGTCAGTAATCAGATTCGATGTTCAGACGTGTTGAAGAATCAGGTTCTAGTGGGATTGATTGAGCTGTGGTATTTGTAGTTTACACAGTAAGAACGGTTGTTAGACCCAAAATGTTGAGATGGAATAAATGAACTAAATCATGGCTTGAGTGTTGAGCCATGTCACTACTGGAGCTGCAATGTCAAAAAAAGCCATCTTTCAGTGTCAGCTCACTTGGAAAAGGGAAACAGAAACCTCGACATCATGGCTGCTCACCTGTCGATCGTGGCCTTCTCCGAGTCAATGGGCTCTGTGTAGCGGTCGTCCAGGCTGTCGGTGCTGTCGTCATCAGCCTCCGTGGAGACTTTGCTTAGCTCCATACGATCCATGACTCCTGGCATAGTGACGCACAGTGAGATGAGGGGGGCGGAGAAATTTCCGTTTTTCAAGATCTCAGGACTTCACAAGGGTGTGATACGTTTCTTCCTCAACCTCTGCTAGACTTTTTTATCTAAAAGAAGAAAATAAGAGTGGAAAGTGTCAGGGACTAAAATGTTTTTGAAGACTCAGATTTTTTTCAGGCCCATGTCTTAAAAATAAACAAATTGTCGGGATATCACCACAAGAAGAACAACTTGTAAGTGATTACTGCACGAGGGACTATTGTCGGCCTGAATGAAGAACTGGGGCCCCTCTACCACACAAGCCACCATTTCATTCCCTGAAAGTGAGAGGCTGTATGTTATGTTAACTTGAGGAGGAAGGCTAGGGTATGATGCAACCATGTACAACACAGATCCTTTTAGCTAGATTAGTGGTAACAACAAGTATCTTTTGTTTATAATAACATCAAAACACATTAATGGAAAATACAGTCATAATCACAAAAAAGCAATCGGAAAAAAATGTCTTTGCATTTTTTATTTACTTGATTCAATAATAACAACAATCTTTTTTTTTGTTAGACCCCACACTTAATGAGATATTGGCCTCTACTTAACAGTTGAGAAGTTCTTTTATGGTAAAAGTATCAAACATTTACAAATAGCAATAACAAAATAAATAAAAAACTATCTTTTTCAAAAAATGAATTGAACTTGCTCATCCCCGTGATAATGCAACAGCACAATTATTTTTTGACTGGTTGTGTAACAGCACAAATGATTTTTGACTGGTCGTGCAACAGTATTTACATGTTCTTGGCCTATTTCTGGTGGTATACTCTGAAGCATTCCTGCTTTGCTTTCAAACACAGGAAAACACTGCATTTCTTGCATTTCCATTTCAACACACCCCAAATGTCCGTAGTTGTCATAACGCACATCTGGTTGTGGTTGTGAGGGTCTTGAGGTGTAACGTTTCTTCTGAGACGACATTTGTGGTGGAGAGGAGGATGATGGTCGACCAGCTTTGGATACTGGCTTGTTGACATGCCCCGAACTGTGGGCGACTGCCAGGCAGAACCTTTTGAGAGGCATTGCTTTTTCGTTCAGTAGGCCACAGTCCCTCTTGCAGACCAACCAGGAATTTGAGATACACAGGTCAAGAATGAATCCGAACAGGGGAAAGTACCATCTCCTCGACTTGGCTGGGGTCTTGTACATGTGTACCAGCATGTCAGACAGATCAATGCCTCCCATATGTTGATTGTAGGCAGGGATAGGACGGCAATCTTCATGTTGGCCTCTTTGCTCCACCTTCTGACAGCTGAAAGAGGCATGATCCCACAGGCATTGCTCAGAAGGTTGACACATTTGTTGTCAAACCAATTCACTGCTATAATCCCTTCAGCAGACCTGTGGTGAAAAGCTCCACGTCCTTCCTTCATCAGTTCTTTGTCTGTCTCTAAGGGAGCTCCACAATACATTTCCAATTGAGATATAATGACTCAAAATGTGCTCTACCAAAAAGTTGTGCAGAACATTAAAGGGTTATGTCAACAAACCCTGAAACCAGGTTAAAGATACAATGGGTTCATGAAGCCACCATCAACTTGTCTAGTCTTGTTCTTGTATTAACCAGTTTATTCAGGCTCACCCTTGACCATTGAAGAGAAAAGAGCAAGTAACGTAGCATTCATTATTCAGTTATATAAAAAGAACAGACGCAGTGAGAGAACGAAGCCTGTGAGATTATAAACGCTACTTAAAGCTACATTATTTATTCTCTTTTGTTTTTGCAGGAATAATAAATTAGTGTCCACCCTGTGGCACAATTTAATGTTTACATTAAAACTAAAAGTTACACGTCTATGCTTTAGCCAAGACCTTAACTGCTTTCTGACATTCATTGAACTCAGGAGAATTTAGTGAATTCTCCAGAGGAGCTGCAAATGAGAACAAAAATGTCCAATTGAGAGGCTCCAGACTTTCTCTGGCCAGTCCCCTGATTAAGATCTCGGGATATTGTCCGAATGAGCCCATGTGAGAACACAGCAGGAGATCCTCCACAGGATTCACTGCAAGCCAACTCCGAAAAAAAAGCCTGGAGAATGGCTACAGAGTTTACCTGCAGTTTGCCTTTCACACATGTAGAACACAGCAGGAGGTTCTCTGCACAATACGCGTTCGCAACAGCAACAAATCCTCTGCATTATTCAGACGAGAGGTGGAGCAGTCAGGTCGATCAGTTAGAGAAAGGAAGATACGTATCAACGCCGCTGCAGAGATCACATGATTTTCTTTACACCCAGACACCATCATCAGTTCTTATCACCTCAAACTCTCTTGACATCTTTGTGTCTCCTACATGACACCGCTTCTGCACAAGGAGATATTTCTTTTCTATTCATCAGTTTTATTTTTATTTTACGTTTTAGAAGCATCATCAGTATAATCAAGGTCATTTTGCTTGGCCACAATAATTAACGTTTTTGCTCAATGGGGGCACAAAAAAAAGGTAATATTATCATCTTTGAAGTTGATATGGCTAATGTGTTAGCAAACTGTTGCATATTTAACCTAACAGCTATAGAGCTATACAATGCATAAGCACTGTTTTAGTCACATTAAGGAAATATATGTCTTTCTAGCTGCCAGAGAAGACTGCATAGTGTTTTTGTTAGAAATAATACTGTGTTGAGAATGAAGCACAACATTGGGTAAAAGTTACGCTTTAAAAGTACTGCACTTGAGTAAATGCACTTGGGGTCATTACTTTAAAATGTTAAGCAACAGTCACTGAAAGGAAGTTGATGGGCAGCATGTTCTTTGCATCACAATGCTTTACCCAAGCATTTACAGTACACAGGCCACTATGCCTCCACAGAAAGCGTTCCGTTTTGTAAAGGACATACTATGCAAAGGACATAGTATGCAAATTACGTTGTTGGTGTTAAGACTCTCCAGCATGACCCCACCTGGCTGAAACTGTTTGCCCTACGGGACCAGGCCTTCTTCTAAACCATGCTTTTGTCACTGATGGGCTGCTGTGCCCTCCGCGATCTTGCTCTTCGGAAGTATGCCGCTTTAAAACCCCATATCTGGGAGCCAACGGAGATTAAGTGGCTACATTACCGTTAACAACTGCATCACACAAGCCAGTACACCCAATCTCTCAGTGTCGCTCTCTGTTGTATGGCGAGAGAGAAAGGGGGAACATTTCACACTTCTCATTGCCAAAAAGGATTAACCTGTCTGACTGGGTTAACTTTGTATTTCACTATTTAATGCCACTGTTGTTACAGGTACAGCATTAAAGACTCACTTGTTTGGCCCTGCGACACACTAAGGCCGGCTCTAGTATCAGACTTGCATGACTGGACTGACTGCAGCTCACACCTAACATTCATATAACGTGTGAAATACGTCTCGAGGAGTGACCACTTGTTGCTGGAATTTGCTGCCCTGCTTGCATTATCACTTGAACTCCCCAAACAGAGACGAAACACATTTGCACTTGGTCACACAGACTGCTGAGGCCATTTGCATTCTGGATAAAAAGCCCTACATGATAATGAAACAGCTGGAATCAGTGGTGACAGGCATGCAACTGCGGAGACGAGAGTGAAGATGCACGTGCTGTCTGCACAGAAACACAAACAGCAATATTTTTTTATTGCTTTTGTATGATTACTTTTCATCATTCGTCTCACGGGAAAACTTTTTAAATGATAATGACAGTTGGTTGAGAATTCAACAGGTAAAATGCTTGTCACTGGTTTTAAAGACACTAACACGCAAATGCTCACATGGTGAAATAAAAAAAAAAGGAAAATGCAAGAAAAACCAGTAGTCACACTTCCTGCTGATACCAGTTTCACAAATAACATAAACCTCAGTGGGCTGCATGCACTGAAATCTAAAAAACCTAAAGACACTGACTCTTAAAACCTTTACACATACTTTCAAAATAAAATAATATTTTGAAACACACTTTAGGAAGAAATAAAGGACCCTGTAACCCACAGATGATTTAAAAATCTCAAGTCTCCACTGTGAAAGAGCTCCAACGATCTCATATATCCTCCCCCCAAACAAACTCTTGCATCAGCCACTACCTCTGAAGAGGTGGCTATTGCCTCTGCAGGGTCGAGGGATACCACAGAAATCAAGAAAAGGGTAAAAAAACTAAATAAAGGCTTTTGCTCCTAAATGCAGAAGAAACCGTTTGCAGAAGAAACTCCTTGACAACAAATATTGTAACATGGTGCAGGGTAAATCTATGTCTGATTGTTTATATAGCCTTGTTTTCATACATAGTTCAAACCAAAACTTTCAAGCAAAAATACTCACTCACTGAAAGGATCCTTAAAGAGGTTCTGAGGGTGATCCTTTTTTTCTTTGAGAGGAAGTGTTTTTTTAGGAAGAAAGTGTACCACAGTAAGGAGCAGCAGCTCTTTTGTAACTCAGGTGAAAATGCAGGCTTTTAAAAGGGAGGAGGGAGGGCCTCTGTCGACCAATGAGGACACACACAGTTCACACAGGCCCCGCCTTTGAGCACAGCCGTAACCCCCACAATACACACATGCACATAAACATGTCTTCCTCTTCAGAGAAGAACAAGAGGGCCACAGCATGGGCCCCCACGAGAGAGAGAGAGAGAGATTGATTTATAGGTGGATAGATAGATAGACTGACAGACAGATTGATAGGCGGACAGACAGATGAATAGATAGATAGATATATGGAACATAGCGAGAACATCAACTGCCATCAGAGTGAAGATACCGCGGCCCAACAACGCTGTTAAATACCCACTGTCGCTGCAACACTTGATCACATGACCAGCAGATATGTTTATACTGGCACAGATCATGTGTGAACTGATGATGATGATGATCTACGCTTAACGTGACTGATGCTGTCGTCACACAGAGACAAACTGTTTGCACATGCAGCTGCACACACACACACACGCAGATATCCAGCTGCACACTGGGCAATTGTCGGTGGATTTTGGGGGTAGGCTGTGCCGTTGGCCGGCCAATCAGGGAATCAGGAGACATCGTACTCAGCATGTCACTGTGCCCAAGGCCATGTTTGTGTCAGGGATGGGGCTTTTATCTCTTGTCCGCTTTGTTGGACAGTGCAGTTCAAATGAAGGAACACACACACACACACTTGTGGGGAACAAACTTCAAGTTTTTCTTCAAATCAGTTAAATAAAGGTTTTCTAGATTAAGCACTTAAAACAAAAAGTTGCACTTTTGTTACAAGGGTTCTCACTTTCACTCACAGTTGATATCGATAATTATCACGATAAATGTCACATGATTGTTCCTTTCAAATGTAAAGACTGATTGTTTTCTCCTCAGTGAAGGTTGTGGTTTTATCTCTTTACGGACAGAGACTGACAAACACTTAACATATCTGAGATAGATCAATGATGTGTTGTACCTTCCTGATATATATTGAACTGTTCTTGTATTTACTATATTGCGATAATTATTGATATTGTTTTATTGCCCAGGCCTATGTGACAATATTTAAAATATGTTTACATAGGTGATATTTACATGTAAAAGATTTCTACAGAATAGCAACATGATATTTAAAAGGCAGAACAATTAGGTTTTTATTTTAAGAGGCTCAAATGTTGAAATAAGCTCAGAGAAGTGTGTTAATTCCATGTAATTGACTCTAACAGAGAGACTGTGTAACTTTGACATCCTCACACAACAATTACAAGCTAAAACCTACTGTAACATTGGCACGAATGGAGATGAGTGATAACAAGAAGTGATGTCTATCTCTCAGTAATATCGATTTACTTTGGGTTACACAAAATAGACAAAGACCAGAAAAAGATAAGGACAGACTGTACTGAACTGAGCGAGGGCTTCAACTTTTCATTTTCAGAGAAGAATGTGAAGTTTCATTTTTTTTTAGTTACATGGACTCACTTTAAGTCAAGGAAAAGTCAACAGTTAAGCTATACCTCAAGACCAAGAAGCAGAACTGTTTTGCCTCTGCCAATCGGTTAAGTTGTTGGAAATATTGTCATTGTCTGCTTCTGTTCCTGTGTTAAGGTGTTAAATATTTGCCAGAAAAGTGTTTTTGCAGAGCATTATGATGTCACAGTGACCTTGACCTTAGACATAAGTCTTATCAGTTCACCCAAGTGAATATTTGTGGCAAATTTGAAGCATTCCTGACCAATCTCATTCACTAGAATTGGGGACAACCCGAAAACACAATGCCTCCAGCAACAGCTGTTAAAGGCGTGGAGGAGTCAATTGCTCAAACTGACTTACAGCCCATCCCCCAAAGGAGAAATGTAGCTTTTCTTTGGATTTCTTCAAGCAAGCATTAGGATGTAAGGAAAATAAGTAAAAGTAAGCCTCAAACTATTTTATAAAATCTTCAGTGCAAAGAACAACACAGCAACATGAAAGCTAGATCCCTACAAAACAGTGAACTCCCTTCTATGATCCACTATAGCTGCAGGGATATTCCTTAAAAGGCCCCTTGGAGTGTGTGTATGTTGGGGGCCTCACACACACTCAGCCAATCACCTATGACTAGAAAGCCATCCCTGAACCAATCCTGTGACATACCAAACAGGGATGGCGTTAGCTTGGGGGTCACAAACTTCAGAGAACAGCAGTAGCCAACTATAGAAGTGACTGAGCTCGAGAAAATCTCACAGGCAAACACATGAAAACACAAAGGGTCCACTGGTTTAACCCGTGAAGACCAGTTTGTGAGCTGTTAGGAGCATGACAGTTGCGTAAGGTCTTATGTCATAGTGTGACAAAATAACCTTGATGATGTCCTCAGTCCTCTTGTATTAGGGCTTGACAAATCTTTTTTCTTTTTTTAAGAAAGGCTGTCAAACAGATTCGGTATCAGGAAGGGAAAAAATGGTACTGGAACATCTTAAGTTTTTTAAATCTGTCTTTGTACGAGACAATAACTTTGGACTGCCCCTTTAAATTCACATTATCTGCTCTATCTTGACTAAGCGTCTTCCCACCGAGAATACTAATCCAGAATACCAAGAGTTAATGTAGTTGATAAGCGTGTCAGTTTTGCTTAATTGTCTAAGTTTAATGTAACATTGTTGGCAAACAGATCTGATTTGGAGTCATCCAACTCATCCAAGTTAGAAAAGAGTCTCGCTTCCACAACACATGGAGAAAAGACCTCACTTATTGACTGTTATACCTGTTTGGAACAAGCTGTTCCAACTTGCACAAGTTGCGAAGCTCTATGACTATTTTCCTCTGACCGTGCCCTCCTCTCTCTGCCACGTGCACAAAACCTTCTCGTAATTTGGTAAAACTTTGTCATCTTACGGACAGTGTCCACCTACTGCAGGAGCTTGCCAAGACATTTTGACTGTTTCTTTGTGATGAGGAAGTTTCTCCTTTTTTTTTTTAGCCTGGTTTAGACACAGGCTGGTAAAGAGATTGCTCAAAAGAGAGTTGAGGTATTTCACTCGTTCACTGCGCAGCTGCTGATCTGTGAAGTTGCAGTTTTGACCTCTGCATGTATTTGATTAAACTCCAGAGCATAACACCTCATAAAAAATCATTCCTGTAGCATGCTGGAGAATAATACACAGTGTTGACGTCAGTAAACAAGAGGCCATGGGGGATATTGCCGTCATGGATCAATGGTTCATTAACCTCCTGATTTTACCATAACATTTCTACCATGACACTGTGGACTATAACGTGCACCCCTGAATGGATGAATCATTTCAGCAAACACACACACACAGACACACACTGCCATCCAAACCCATGTTAATGTGTATATTTGCTAGGTAGTCCACAGTCCCGACAACATACTTAGTGATCATTGCGAGTCTATAAATAAAGCCTATACCTCTCTATGCCATGTGACTGCCTGCAAATACCACAGACTGCTGCTAAATCACTCGCCAGAGGACATCCAATATCTGAATGAATATCAAATATATCCAGGGCTTTTAAGTGGTGAAAACCTGAGACATTTACGTCTTTATTAGAATAATATTAAAGGCAAATGTAGTCAACTTATGATTTCGTCTTTTTAAGAAATTCAAAGGTCAAAAGCGACAGACATTTCTGTCCCCTGCGTCTACTACTATCAGCTCTATGTACTCATTTGCAAGTAGGTGACTGCATGCTGTAAAATACATGATGTAACACTGAGGTCATTATTATTTGTGGAAACGTGTCAAAAAAAGTCAAACGCTTGTTTGTCCTGCAGCTCAGACTGGGTATAAACATCAATCCAAAGAGTAGTGGATTTACGACCATGCACAATTCCTCATTAAGGTGCACAATTAAGCATTCCTTGTTTTCTGTTAGCTCCACAGCTTTAAACTAAGCTACACATCATTGAATATATTTAGAAAATGTTTCCTACTTAATGCTCAATATGTGCTTTAAAAAAGAAAATAACAAAAGTATGGTTTTGTTAGTGAGTAGTTCTGACAGTACAGGGGCACTTCAGGGGCTATTCAGATTCCAACTAGGGCCAAAGCCCCCTTGGCCCTGCCCCTGGTCCTAATGTCATCACAAGTGGAATGCTTTATGTACAGGTGTGACCACTGAGGACACATTTGACATCCGATCCCTCAGACCACATTTCAGAGGTGGTGATTTTTGGATGAGAGTGAACCGAAAAGTGTCCTAGGTCACGCATGAAGAACCAGCTGACCTCTGACCTGCTACAGTTTCATGGTGAACCAAGTATTTTTATGCTTCTCAGTGTTTGACATAAACCGAATCACTTGCGCCACAAACACAATATTAACACTGACCGTTTCCTATTGTTTTATTATAAAGCTGGCAGCAGCACAATGTTTATCACATTGAGACACACACACATAGTCAAACACACTGACCCTGTCTGTTAACTCAGACTGGATTAAAAACATGTTTGAGTTTCACAAACAGAAAGGACGTAGGTGTTTATTTGCATATAGAGCAGGGAAGAGAGATAGAACTGATCACAACTGATCACTGAAAACACACATTCTAATGCCAGATGTATTTGTGACCAGATCTCTCGAGACGTGTGTTAATATGAGGTCTGGACATTCTAGTTGTCTCCAAATGTAACAGGGAAAATATTTTTAGACTTCAAAACTTTCTCTTTGAAGGTTGAGTAACGTGGCTGTAAGGGTCATGTGTGAACATGTCAGTGTATACAGACGCCCAGTGTAGTATAAACAGAATTGCGTGTGGTCCATTGTGTGCCATATCTGGCCCTTTAGATTTCTTCATTGCATGAGGTCTGACTATAATTTAATCGAATAGTTTGACATTTGGGGAAGTATGCTTTATTTAATTTTTTTGGGCTTAAATTTAGTATCTTCTAGATATGATGCTATAGCAAACAGCCACTTAGCTGATGAGACTGCTAATCATCCCTGTAGTTATATACAGTACAATATGAAAATGTAACCACTAAAGATTACAATGCTCACAGTGTGTGAGTGTGATCAACGTAAGTGGTTCAACCCAACAAATCACAGCTAGTTAAGTGTGTCATGTAGGGCAGATTTACAGCTGCTGTTTAGATTCAGAAGTCGACTGTGCTCGGCCATAAAAATAAAACAACCACAACATACAGAGTTTTTTGCGACTGACATCTGTGTTGAACTGAGTACAAGCCTTCCTCCCAGTATCTGACAGAGCTTCCACGTAGGAGGAATCCATCTATCTTCTGTATGTAGCACGTTGAGACGACTCCCTGCCCCCCCTTCTTCACATGTCACACTGTAGTCATACATTCAACATGTTGGAAACAGATGGGCAGTCAGGGCAGGCTACGTCTCAGTATCAACATTTGGTTCCGAGAAAAGAGGCCAAGATATCTTTTTGTACTCAAGATAAAACTCAATATCTAAAAACACCAGATTCGATCCTGAGAAAACACTATAAAATCCTAAAAACGAAGATGAAAACAACCATGATAAATAAATACCCAAGCTTGAACACTCTGTTATACTCTGTAGTATTGAGCTACATATTTCTGATTCACCAGGTGTACACTTGGCTCCAAACCCTGTACACGTGGAGTGTGCGGAAGTGTTTCAGACAGGATCATGATTTATCCCCAGACAGGTACAGTATGCATGTGTCAGACCAACACCATCATTTCTTTAACTTGCCCTTCAACTGCTTTTATATTTAACAACCACTACTTAACCACCCTCCTCTGTGGCTGCACGTTCCTAATGTTTTACCATGACTTTTACTGCACTTTATGTTCTTTTTATCCTACGCTCAGACTAAGGCCTCTTTCCTTGGCCTCATAGAGCAATACCCGACTGTGTAGTACTGTGGTGATTTGAGCAAGATACTAATGTCTCATGTGTTAGAAACATAGAAGGAGCTCAACGGTCCAGCACATGCCTTCTGGCTGAGCGCAGACAGCTACAGTTTATGGTTATGTGATATATGAGCAGAAGTAATAAGAAAGCAACGCTCCCCCGAGAAATCGCTGTGCTGGACTTGCAAGAGTTTTTTTCTTTTCTCTCACATATCTGTCACCTGACATCTTCAAACTAAGCTAGTGCAAACACTGAATTTCCAGAGAAAGTGCCATCTGTCTGTTCTAAGCATTTGCTCGCTATCGTAGTTGGCGCCTCCATATCAAGGGCCATGCATCAACTGAAACAGCAGAGCAGGCTGTTTTTAAGAAGTAGAAGGGGAAAAAAAGCTACGTGAAGGCTAACAACACTAATCTTTGTTTCTTACCATTGACTGAAACTACAGTATGTGGAAAACTGCAACTAATGTTTGCATGTGGCAAAGTCTTTGTGGAATACTCAGAAAGCCGGCAGAAAATCGGCTGAATCGGAATTTCGAATGAATGGACATTGACAACTCAAAGAGCAGCTGTAAAACTACGACTGTTCTCAAACTAATCGCACTGAAGCGAGAGGGCCAAAAACAAAAAACATATTGACAAAAACTCTGACTTCTGCGGTGTCACGTGTCATTAAAGGTCAGTTGACCATTGGCAAACATCATAATGACCTTTTGTGCATCGTCCTGGTGTGTCCCAACTTTGTTTGTGATCCAACTTTGTGAACACTCGCTCTGTTCATGTTAGCAGTTGATATCGATCTTCTCATGTGCAAATCGTGACGCTGGCAACTTGCTTTGCTACAATATGTAACAAGCTAAAGGTTGACCTTGAGAATGACTCTAAAAGGTCTACAAGTCTGAAGAGGATTTTTTTTTTCTGTCACTCTAAAACACTGATTTAAATAATCTAAGTTTCTGGTTGACAGCACCAGAGCTAAAAGACTATGAAAGTTCTGTGTGTGGTATTTTCTAACATGTTTCCATTACAAAAACACACTCGAAGTGTAATTTGAGAGCGCATGAGGGCATACATGTGTCTGAACATCTGAACTTGTTAGGTCACCTGTACAAAGATGCCATTCGCCTCCACACATTTGGAACAGACGGCTCATTCAGCAGGACACCACATCTCCAGAATAATCTGCTTATTTTCTTGTTTCTCCGGTTTGTGACATGCTGAGCTCTGACAAACTTAAACAGACCATGACAAACACTCTGTACAGAAAATTGCACATTTTCAAGTTCATTAGTGAAGCACAAAAAGGCTAACACACAGTTTATTTTAAGATATCAGATGACTGTCAGTAAGCCTTGCCCCCTAGTTCTTTTTAAATAAAATGTAATCAAAGAATAGAGTTTTGAGGCGAAAGAGTCTGAAAGCTAGAAAACTTAAACTTTGTCTCAGCAACTCATGTGCAGGAAAATGTGTCTTGTAACATTTTGTAATTATCATTTCATAATTTACGTCCACTTGATTATCTAATATGGGTCATACATTTCATTCTCTTTTATGGGTTCGTTTGCAGACCTCTTCCCTTCGTATAAGACTTTTCTGTAGCATCGGTAGCCATGCTGTACTGATTATTCAGAAGCCGGCTGTGGGACATCTGGGCCCTGGTTAGGTTTGACATGCCACCCTGTTAGAAGACTGACAAGAAGAGACAGTAATGACAACCTCCCCCTCCCTGATCTCTTGCCAGGATGTCATCTTTGATTTTGCATTTGTATTATCAGCACTGATTCATATTTATTTCTGGTTCAGAATTTTGACATAGTTGAAAGGATTCAAATGAAAAAAGAAAATGTATGAAAAGCAAAGATGAGCTATATTTTCAGCAAATTTACTGTCTCCCCAATAAGATCATTTGTTGGTTATTCTGTTTTTTCATGCAAACGTTTTATGTCTCCGGTAATAAACATTTTAAGTTCAACTGGAAACACTATTATTAGCTGTTTCTGGAGCATTGAGTCTATCTTATCCACATGGGGCATAAAAAAACACTATTTAAAGTGAAACTATCTACCATTTTCTGTGCACTATAGGATAAGTGTGAATACTAAAACAAAGCACAACAGAAGCACAAACAGAGAATAGTGAGTGTACAGGCTCAACATTAGCAGTCCCAGTTGTAATATGACATGAAACATGAGCCTTTTATCTGTAAAAATGTTTCTAACAACCGTTTACAGCTTCACATTATAGTAAATGTGTCCTCTTGCTTTGAATTAGATGAAAAAAACCCGAAACACTTAATATGAAGCTAACTAGTTCTGGACAGCTTGAGGGAAACAACTATATTTGCCAAAGTGTTTATATGTAACACATTACATCTACATAAAATCTTTATTATATCTATACACAGCAGGAATCAGTTATTATTCTGCAATGGGGGGAAAAAAACACTTTGTGTTTCTCCAAACCACACAATCATCTTGCTTTTAACTTCGGATAATATCAGAGGTGGAGCTTGTTCATGTGGAATATTTGCACACAGGGAAGTGAGCAGTGTCATTAAAATGGCAAATTCACAGCAAATAGAAAAAACTTTCTAAAAAACAATAAAAGACGAGCTCCAATGTTTATTTATGTATATGTTGTTTATGACTTAGACTAATAAAAAAGATTTAACATAATTTGCCAGAGAAAGCAAGCCTGTCTGTAATCAAACTCTGGAGGAGCTCACTGGACCACAGACAATTTGTTTGCTTTTATTTAACCGATCCAAAACTTGTAGATCTAACGACTATTCACTGACACAACAAAGCAGGCCTGTTTACTGCATGACCCAGATCCTCACCAGAAATGGCCATTTCCAGTATGTAGGTTGCTAGTTTCGGAGGTTGTTGTTGTGGTTTGCAGTAGCAAAGCTAGTGGAAAGCGAGGAGAATGTAAGTTAAATATGTAGCCAGTCGAACTCTTTAACCCACAATCTGCATCCGGTGAGTTACACTAAACATAGGCTGTGGTTTTGTAAATGGAGTAGCTGTTCCCTTCTGCCACCAGTCCTTATACTAGGCTAAGCTACCGGGCTGTTGAAATGTATATTTATCATCCTTACATAACAATAGCAATGGTGTTATTTTATGTAACTCTTAGCAAGAAAGCAAATTTCAAAAATTTTAAACTATTGAGAGATCAAGATGAATCCAACTGGAACTTTCAATGATGTGCCTTCTTGCACATTCCAAGTTTCTGAGTTACAGATGAACTGAATTCCTGCAGATAAAATTGGACAGCTCTTTGCATTGTATGGTGCACCATGTTCGCAAGTTTTCATTGACTGTTACTGTGTTTTGGAAAATTGCCAGCTGCTTCTCCCCTTTGTGGCAGTACCTCGCTGTGTCTTTGTGTCGGTGATATCCACTCCTTTTGAAACTGACTCTAAGTCGGGGGTTTGAGGCTCATGTGCTCATTCATGGTCCAAGTTACATCAGCCAGCTCCAGCAGCACATCAACCCCCAAGACGCTGCGGCGGGGCATGACCTACATGTGTCATTCAGGATTCACGACCAAGCGTCACCCTGCCGACAGGTGTTCAAACCTGTACTTTTTATTTCTACCCACAGCCTACAGTCTTGTCTACAGAGGCCTTACTGTAACAAAATGTTCCAGTGTGCAACATTCATTTTGATTTTAGGCGTACTCCTCAGCCTCTGTAGACAGCTGTGTCATTTCGTCTCTGGCAGTGGTGTGCTTGTACTATCGCTGACACTTTTTAAGCAGCAGGTTGGTGCCAAGAAACAGGACGATAAGTTTTCTCACAAGTGTGCTATCCCTTATTTCTTGTTTTTCATTCGATTTCAAACTAATTTCTTTACAGTCTTTACTAGTCACCATGAGTGTGAGTCCGGAATTTTTACATATCCCCACAATCATCAAGAAACACTACCAGTTCCATACTATTACAACTGGAGATACTTAAAAATCCATCTGTTGAAGACATATAGTAAGTGGGGCCCTATTAAGGGAAGAAATGATTATATCACTTCACCCTGTTATGTAAGTAAGGTGTACAGAGAACAGACTGGGTGTGAGAGGGAACGTGCACAATCACTATGTGGCAACCATGTATTTTTAGCATTGAAAAGGGCGACGATAGAAACTGGACTCACTGCTTAAACATACCTCAGCTAAAATGTTCTCTACAGGCTGAATCTAGTCTTTGTTCTCAGTTGCCACTCTGAGGTTATTGGTGCCTAAAACTGCACAAACATAACACATTGGCTAAGGAAGAGAATGTCTGAAAAGCTCCCCAGAGAGAAGGCACAGTAAGGAAAAAAATCCCTTTGAGATCTGAATGATATTGTCAAATGCATCAGATGAGTGATTGCACACACACAGTAAAAGAGAGGAAGGCCTAAATCAACTGATCAGTAAATGACAGTTATTTACAAAGATGGAAATGTCGTAAGATAAACTGTGGTGGTCCTTTGCAGTATGAAGAGGGGAGAATCACAACTGAGCCATGTGGGCTTTGCTGCCAAGATTTTGGAGATCAAATTGAGTTAAAATTATCTTGGCAATTTTGTACAATATTCCCCAGTAAAGCATGATAACAGTCTGCCCCTGCGATTGCAGTCATAACATATGTATTAGTCCTAAGTGAGCCCTGCAGGCCACACTCAGCATGCTGCTGTCTGCTGTTACATAACGTCATGATCCATATTTTTAACTTTATTCATAACCCCTGTATGTTATCCATTATTAACCCCTTCAGAAATAACCATTCTAACTCATATTCAGAAGATGCAAGCTTTTGGTGTGGCAGTGGAAGCTTTAAGATACAAACTGGGAACAATAATAGTCTCCTTTGTGCTTTTCTCGTGAAGTAAACGCGGAAAAAAGGGGGCAGCACAGCAAATAGGCAAATTCACAACTGCTTCCGTGCAAAAGGTATCTTCAGTCCACAGGATGAACTGGTGCGTTCAGTGGCTGGAGTTAAAAGTCTATGAAACCAAGAGTTAAAGCGAATTCTGTTGTTGGAGTAAGAAAAAGAAAACAAAGGTTCGCGCTTCCAGTGACGCCCTGCAGGAAGCTACACGCACACAAACACACACACACAGCCACTGTTGCTCTTTAACTTAAATGCACACATTTGATGCATAACTCGAATGTTAATATACAGGAAAAAACTCTGTAATGTCAGTAAAACCCATGCACAAGTAATCCTTCTTTTATTTCCATATCCTCTTGCTGGAGCCGCTTCTTAGAATTAATCAGAATTAAAATGCGCGCTCCCGAGTCCATCAAGCATGGTGGCCAAATTAACCAGCGAACCACATGCACGGGCGGGGGGTGGGTTGAATTATCACAGTAATAATAATAATTGGCTGCTACTACTGCAAATAAAAGTAAAGGCTGGATGTGTAAATGTTGGGGGGTCTTACCTACTGCTCCGGCGGACAGACAGCTGCGTGCAGCCTGGAGGAGGAGGAGGAGGCGGACTGGTGGAAACAGGAGTTGGAGACCCTTCCCATTTAACAAGCGAGGAGCCTGAGTGGAATTTTCCATCTGCCATGTGATGATGGCAACTCTCGGGGCGTCGTGTTACTGCTCTGGTCTGCTGGGGGGCTTCTTCACCCCTCTCCCCAGATCCCTCCCCCCTCCACTTTTCTTTCTTCCAGGTGAAAAGACCCGAGCCTCACTTATCCCTCACTTGATCTCTCATCTCACACAGCGCCATTGTTATCCTCAGATATGACAATCAACATGCATATTTATACTGGCTCAAGTGTGGAGCTTGCGCAATGTTTTAGTGAGATTAAATGAAAGGTTTGTTTAATGAGTGTGGTGCATTTACTGACATGTGGTGCGTTTACTGGCGCTTTGTTTACACCTGGTTGGAATGCAGCTCCGCACACTCCCCATTCACTACTATTAAATGGTATTAAAGGGAAAGAGGGAATAAAATAAGGATTTGTCTTTTATATATCTGGTGGGTATAATTGCTCAAGCACTGATTTTCAATATAACTCCAGTTGATGCCTCCGTGTATTTAAACGTATAGAGCTCAGAGGATTGAAACAATAACCCTTAATAGCCAGGCTATTATGGGAAGAATGTTATCCACAATTCAAAATACATATATTGGTAACTGACCAACAAATCTAAAAAATATGTAGCATTCAGTAGAAGGTCTAACAATCCCACAAATTTAACCTAAATTATTTATTTTTCAAATAAACATGTAAAAAAAGTTTTAAAAAAAATCCTGGATTTGAACTGTAATCAGCATCTGCAACTTAATTAAAAAAGTTTGTCCCCTCCAACAAGTTCGGTGGAAATCAGTTTCATCTCTTTTGCAAAATCATGTGAACAATTACAAAAACTAACAAATAGACACATGTGAAAGCATGACCTCCTTGACAGAGAGAATAATACCATATATTTTAAACTTATTTAAGCAGTTGTATTATTTTACCCCAGAAAGTGGAAGCTGCATTTGCACCATAATTCAAAATATTTGTCCCAGGCACAGGCCTCATCCCTCCAACAAGTTTGGTGGAAATTTGTTCAGTAGTTTTCTCAAAATCCTGCCAACAAATAAACCAACAAACAAACAGACAGGTAAACACTCGGGTGAAGACATAACATCCACGGCAGAGGACATTATAATTATATTTTTCATTTGAATATTAACATTTTAGCAGTTGCAGATTACAGGAGAAAGAGGAGACTACATGTGTACAATACAGTCATAGCAGAATGCCAGTGTCGGATATGATTATGTCAATAAATTAACATGGGTGACATTCGATCTCTTGCTCTCTGAAGGGTAAATAAAGATCATGCGACTGCTTCCTGTTTACTTTTCCAACCACTCATCAACCACAGGTTGATTGTTATTATTATAGATGACCATTATCACAAGCAAACTCAATATAGAAAGACAGGGCGAGCTGCAGCAACACTGTGGACACAAGTTTCCAGCTGCAGCTGTTCTTCTATGCAACCATCATGCCAGGTACAAGTGATGTCATGAGGGTGCAGGAAAGAAGGACTCTCAGGGAGGTCTGTCCACTGCTGCCAGAGACAAAAATATGCAACTGCATTGATCATATTTTTATATTACACAGATCCTGCGTGATGAGTTGAAAAGCTGCCATTTTCAAGATTAATAAACTACCAGCAATCAGTTGATTAAGAGAGACGTTTTGCAAGTATTATGACTAAAACTGCACGAACATAACATTTTGGCTACAGGAGAGAAAGTGAGAATGAGAGTGCACATGTCTGAAAAGCTCCCCAGAGAAGGCACATTAAGGAAAAAAAAACCCTCGAGGGCTGAATGATATCTTCAAATGCATCAGATGATTGATTGCAGTTACAGAATAAAAGAGAGGAAGGCCTAAATCAAACAAATCAGTAAATGACAATTATTTACAAAGATGGAAACGATATAAGTTTAACTGTGGTGATCCGTTGCAGTTTGCAGGGATGAGAATCACAACTGTACTATGTGGGCTTTGGGGTTTTTGGAGATCAAATCGGGTTAAAATTAACTTGGCAATTTTGTACAACATTTTTCAGATAAGGATGACAACAGTCTGAGCCTGCAAATGCAGTCATAACAATAAATAATCAAATAGTCAATTCAAAAGTTAACAACACATTGATCATAAAACTAATCATCACTTGAAGTGATAAATAACATTCAAATATAGGCCCAGTCATTTCCCTACATGGGGAGATTTATTATAGGCAAGTGTATATCTACAGTATGGTTTTACTATATCTATTTCTGTAAATGGTAAGAAAACCTGATGATGATAGCTTTAGAAAGTGGCAAGTGGCAATTATCACCACAATTACTAATAATCAAATCAAAATTGGGTGTCTAATTTTCTCTTTTACCCATCAATCAAACAATGTGGGTGGTTCTTTTTTTTATCTGGTGTCAGTCACCAGATAAAATTCATCTTCTTTCTACTTCACACAATCCAAGAATGAAACACAAGCCAGAGCAACATGTCACTTTCCTTGTGCTGAAAGAAACAGACACCAGACTCCAGGGCTGCGTTTCCGCACACATGAAAAGCTATTGGTAGAGATGGATTGATTGAAGCGTCATTCAGCCAATCACAGCCATTTGACCAACCCACCAGGTCCGGCTAAATTAAACAGCTGAAGCGCGTTAAAGTGACGTGAACACGTGTCTATCAGTCACCTCGTGACATGTCAGTAAGAGGTCGTTACAGACACATGGTATGAAACTGTTATTTCACCTCTGAGTTAAATACGAACATGTTTTATCACTTGTTTATCTCACGTTAGCTAACATTTAGCTCGTGAACATAAAGGGAAATGAGCTAGTTAGCTAGCTTCCTCAGCAACACCTTGACACAACCCAATGTTAGCTGACATTAGCTACTTAGCGTTACCAGAGGTAAAGTCTTCTTGGGTGACCTCTTCCAATTGATGTTGATACTGTCTCTCTTCACTTTTCCACTTAACATTTGCTTGATATAAAGCAGCGTAGTTCCATTTTAACTGGTCATCATGCTAACTGTATGTTTTTGTTTGTGGTAACAGATTTAACATATCGATGAAAGTCGTTGGCATCAAAACTTGCTTCAAAATGTCAGAACCCTGTTTGTTCCATTGTGCCATACATTTTCATTTGTTTTAACACGCCACCCTTTAGAGTGAGTTACAGTATATACATCAGTTAAAATTGATTTGATTACAATAGATTTTAAACATGATTTGTTTTCTGGTGTGTAGCCCAAGATGTGTTAAGAGTATAATATTCTGTCAGAGGGGTTACTTCTGTTCCATATGCTAAGGTTGTCTTGGAGCCACTGTTACCTCTGTGGCGACATGGGGGGGCATGGTAGTGTGGAGTTAATCTGTCCTGCTTTGTCTTTCTAATGTGTACATCTGTTTATGCATTTGTGTCATGTTGGGATGTGTAAATGTTTGAATGTTCACTAAACAGATTGTAGAATAAGAAAAAAGAGCACATCACTTCAGAGATCGAATGCCAAGCATGTGACAGACAGAAATCATCACATGCCAGCTGTAGGCATGGGAGTTTATATTCTTCATGATTCATGATATTCAAGACATTGATCAACAAATTCCCACAACTTGCCTAATGCTTTCCACATGCGTCATGTTCAGCACACACCTTTCAGACAAATCATTTGTTGATCAGGTCATCATGGTATTGTCTGAAAATAACAGCACTTGCAATACAATAACTCCTGAAAACAAATTATAAACCAAAATGTTTCCCTGATTTTGGGCTTTTTCCATTCACAGGTCACTGAACCTCCGCTCTTCAACTGGAATGTCCACTGCTTTTTCCTTTCATATCATGAATGCCAATTTTAACAAGAATAAAGGTGAGGATGTGTGGAAGCTGTACACATCCAGTAAAAGCATGTTTGCTTACTTTATACACAATAACTACACAAGTCTGAAGACTCTCAGTCACCCAGGTCATGTTATACCCAAGTGCTAAAAACAGGTCAACTGAGGTTACTTGAGAGGCTGGACCCACCAGGCTGTTGGTTTCGTTGGGAGTCGTCGTGGGTCGTTAGGGGTCGTTGAGTTTACCTGAGAGGCTGGACCCACCATGCTGTTGGTTTCTTTGGGACTTATTGTGGGTCATTGACCCCCTGTGAGTCATGTGTCCTAAGGTATGAATTGTAGTGAATGTTCCTGGGGATAGAAGTCAAGACTGTATTGTATGTACCTCAACGACCCTACAAGTGAAATATCTGCGACTCCCATCAGTTAGAACTGAAAAAGCCTCTTGGATGAGAGGTGAAACGTCTCAACCAAGTCCATTTTACCTGTTTTTAGCACTTGGATAAAGTTCCACCATGTTGATGTGGATGAGTGATGTTTTCACATGTAGAGTTACATGACATGTTTGCATTTTAATGATCACTAAATGTACCTTTTAGCACAAAACAAAATCAGATAACTTCGATTTGTTGTTTTTATTTTTCATTTACAGTTTTTCTGAAATAATTCTCATTTCATCAATTTTATAATAGTAAAATAGTTTTTCTCCTAATGCTATGTTGTTGTTCATTTAAATTGCTTAAAGCTGTATTTTTTGTGTTAAGTTTCGTACCTGATTTCATCCTAATTACTGCTATGTTCTGCTTGTTTTGGAATGGAAATGGCTACAGGCATCGACCTCAATGAGAGAGGATGAAGATAACCTTACACAGGTGAGCAGAAATATCTAATATAAATATTTAAACCATATAGTATTTATATTGTCAGAGAAAAGTCTATCACCTCAGACTTTTGGACAATTCCAATATATCTGGAAATGGTTTTTTTAACTAGACACAAAGTCTGTAGTTGTTAATATTATAGTAAGTGAATGCTGATGACTGTAGTATCTCTGAATGAAGGGTGTGGTGCCCCTGTGTACATTTTGAACTCAGTACTGAGTTATTTGCATATGGTGGTGACGAAATGAGAGAGACACATTATTATCTGGTATGTTATGGATTGAGACTGGAACTTGTTTGATGCTCATGTCCCCACCTTACAAGCCTCACACAAAGGCTGCCCCACCCTTGAAAACTCTATTTGCAATACAGGGATTAATGGAGTAATTGTTCCTTATGGATCAAACTGTCTACTGCATCTTTGAGTAACACAAGTAGTTACTTCAATATAAAACACAAAGAAAGAATTTCATATTCATACACGTGTCTTTATTTATCCAGCATTTTAAAAAATCTATCATTTTTATATGACAACAGAAATAAACATGGTTTTCATATAATTGAAAAAGCACAAGAATTCCAGACTGACGAGGTAACACATGACATATGAAAGCCTAATAGATTTTATCTAACACTCCGTGCTCCCTCCTCCCTCTGTGTACAGGGTGGAAAGAGGAAGCTGATGTTGGCTTAAAACAAAAGCTGCAAAACGTTTCACCTCTCACGATGCCAACAGAGATTGGCCCGAGAGGGACATCATTTCCTTTAGGATGTGAAATCAAATCATACACAATGCACTGTTTAATTGCCATATATTCCCCCATTATTTATGCAGGGTCATGGGGAGATGAAGCCCATCCCATCATGCACTGGGTGAGAGGTAAGGCACACCCTGGACAGGTCAAGAATCAATCACTTAAGACATACTGACATACAGTCACCAGCACGTTCGCACCTTCTTCTTTACACCATTCACTGCACTAAATCGACATGTTTTTGTTGTGGGACTATTTTTTTGTTTGGTCCCAGTGTTTCTCACATAATTATAGTCTTGGGTGGTTGCGCCTGCTCAAAAATACTAAGTTAGAGATCTATTATTTTATTATCTGAAAACATTTTTCTGGATCCTCATAAAACTGTGGCGAGACAAATTAGACCATGGCAGGCAGCCAAAGTCTGGGTAATTAATGGAAAACACTGGTTGTCCCATGAAAACTATTCACGTCCCTTCAATTTCCTAATTAACCCCACAAGGTCCCACTTAGTCATCACCAGTGTCTAAAATTAACTGCTATACCTTCATGTGGATTGTACAATTTAATTGAAAAGACATTGTATATAAAATAGGTTAACAGTTTGCCAAGCCCGCCCCTGTCTGTGACCCCTGCTACTCCTGTTGAAGCTTTTAGTTTTTGCTTGAAGTGATAGGTGTGTATGTTAGCAGTGGCTCCTGCCTCACTCAGTAGTAAATTGCAGGCTGCAGAGTTCTTGTCAGATCACTTCTTTCTAACTACACCCTCAAAGATTTTTATGTTGTAGTCTTCAGCTCCTGCCGATGCTAACTCAAGTGAACTAACTTGAAATAAAAAAATGCAACAACAAAGCACAAAACAACAAAACAGAAACCGGATAAGGAAGGTACCTACTATTATCAGCAAGGATCGTTGTTTATTGGAGAGAAATAAAGTCTGTTGTTTTAATGGTAGGAAACATCATGATGATGTCATTATGAAATGGCATTATTACAAACAGAAATGGTCATGTAGGACATTACAGGGTTGCTGTCTCTGCAGCAGCTTACACTTTGATACTTGGTGACATGATTTGAATCACGTTCTGAATCACTGCATGGATACTGAGTAAAGCATCTCACATGAGAGAAAGTCTCCTTCAGCTGACAGTGATTAAACACTCCAACACTGTAATCAGGTTTAGTTTCAATCCACAGGTACAGTCATTAAGTCTCGAGACCATTCAAGGTCAAGAGAAGGTGTATCAATAATACTGACTGGTCATCTACCACTGATGTTTTATGTAATGACTTGAGCTTGACCACGTGGCATTGTTTTCTTTATTGTCATCAGAGGTTCAGTATGTTCAGTTCTTGTCTAGCAGTAAATAAATATAAATATAAATATTGCAGACTATTATTACACAACAGCTGCTGAGACAGGAGCCTGTCTGTGTCAGGCTGAGCCTTTACAGTCTGAGATACTGAACATCTCGTCCGAACTGTGGGAAACCCTGGTTCGCAAAACCAGCTGACCTAGTTAGCGGAAATAGAAAGTGCATTTCACTTGTGGGGTTGAAAAGAGGTGAGAGAGTTGAAGCTGTGATTGACACTGGCATTACGCAATATGTTGCTCGGTGTCATTGCTTTTATGGAGGGCTATGGCTAAGGGGACAAATGCTGAAGTTCTGCAAATACATTTGGTAGAAAAGCTGAAGTGAATAAGTTGAATTTTAAGTTTGAGCGTAAATTATATAATGATGAAGTACTTTGGCATTTGTTTATATGTTTATAAATCAAAGAAATGTAATATTTACTACGGAATCCCTAAAGCACTAATAATCAATGTTTTTATATTAATTCACAAAATGATTGTTTAATGTGAGAGATGTTGCTCCCTGATGATGTGTACGATGGAGAGTTCTTTGCAGGTTGACTTTACTGTTCCCAATTTTAGATGAGCAACAGTAAAGGAACAGATAGTTTCAGTGTTAATGACATTTCATATTTGCTTGCAATAACTGATGTCATCTATGATCCATCCAAATGCTGCTATATGTCCAGTAGCTCACTCGGCGAGTCCAAAGACTTTAACCTTCCCCCCCGATGAAGTCCTGTCTTTTGCTAGCAGTGTGTTTTGGTTTATTGTTTTGCTGCATGATGATGCATGGATTAATTTCTCTGTAAACTTGCAGATAATATTCCTGTAGACCTCTGAATTAATTCTGTTGCTGCCACATCATCAATAAAGATGACTGAGAACATTCCAGAAGAGGCAATGAAGGCCCCAACCATAACACCACCTCCTGCCTGCTTCACAGAGTTTGTATGTGCTGGATCATGAGCAGATCTTTTCTTTCCATAAAACTTTGTTCCAGAGTTTTTATGGCTCAACTCTGTAGTTCCTTTTGGAAATTCCACTGTGGCCCTCAGATTCTTTCTGTTGATGAGAGGTTTGCGTCTTGTGGTCTGGCCTTTATACTGTATTTGTGCTCTTCGGTGGATTGTGATACTTTCCCCTCTGCCCTGTGGAGGTTGGTGGTGATGTTCCTGGCAGTTGTTCTTCACAGCCTTCACATTGTTTCTGTCATGAACAGCTGTTGTTGTCATTGACCGACCTGTTTGATGTGTGTTGCTCAGTGCACCAGTAGTTTCTTTCTTTTTCAGCACAGTCCAAATTGTTTAATTTTTCAGAATGGCATAGATAAATAATGTCTGTTAGTCTATAAATACATAAACAATATTTGTACTTATATTTATTGTTGTATTACAAAAAATATACATTTGACTAATAATAAGATGAAGAAAGTAGCATGATTTCTGACATTTTAGCAATTAAAAAAAAAAAAGAGATAGTTTGCCTTTGCACTGAAATAACCTGATGACCTGATGGAAGTATATGACTGACCTGAAAAGTCCTCAGGTGCATGACTGCGTTTCTTGAAGAGTCCGGTTCTCTTGGATCTTTTAACCTCGTGCAATAAAGATAGCGGAATCAGTCATATCAGCTCTTTAGTGAAATTACATTTGACCAACAGGGTTAAAGAATCAGTGGCTTCCAGCCATGTGACTGTTTAATGGCTCTGCATTTGATGATCACAGTTATGGATTTGAATTTATCCTTAGTTTCATATCTGATGGTAAAGGTGAGTCACCGTCAAAGAAGAGATGAGCAAGATTAAAATTTGGCAGTTCTCAGGTGTGGTTCTTTAAAATAACTGACTGTACAAGACTAACCTCAAAGCAGGTGGATCCAGAAGAGTCCACCGTCTGCTATATGCTGAGGAATGAGGTTAGTTAGCCAGTAGGTCAATGAAATTGGGTGTTGGGAGTGTTGGGAATCTTATCAGTGTTTTTGTATTCACACCTAGAGACTCCGCGATTATGATGCAACTTGGTACAAAGATGGGACATGGGACAAGACAGAGCATACTAACTGCCATTCTAGTTTATATTTGTGCACAATATATATATTAGAACTGAACATGGGTCATAGTTGGTGACAATGAAATGTAGTTGTGCCACATTTCTCTGTAACCTAACCTGGATGTGTCCTTGTGGGCCGATAGACTGTCAGTGCTGCGTGTGCATTCTGAGACTTCACAGGTCACTTACAACCAAGTAAGCTAATACTAGAGTAATGGAAATGTAGCATGCAACAGTGAGTATATCAATCACCATCCACCTTTTATCTTGCTTTAATCCCTGTAAATTTGAGCAGCAGCATGCAACTGAACCCTCAGCAGCCACCCTGTCCACTCTGTTCAAACACTGTTGAACTCAACAGCTTGAACTTGAGCATAATACTGACAAATAGACGTTACATAAACTTCAGACTGGAACATACCTGTAACTCCCATTGAGCAAACCAGTCAAACAAAAGCTCTCGTTATGCAACAGAAATGCACAGAAATGCCAAAAAAACACTAGTGTTACAATGATGACTGGACCAACCTCAACTGTACTGCATTTGAACTGTGACAAACAGGGACAAATAGTGAAATGTAAAAGTTATACAGGAATTCAAACCTCTACCTCCGTAGCCCTGTGAATTTTCTGAGAGGAGAACATGGTGTTATCGCCCACTGTTTCCTGGATAGTATCCACATCTGTGTTTATCGCAATTGGATGAACAAAACACAGAGGGGCGAATGCTTGGACCCAGTGAGCGTGTTTTTGTGAACTCCAACATCTGTCTGCCTGATTTAGTATAAAAGAAGTTCTCATCTGTGAGAGGCAAAGACCACAGACCCCGAGAAAGACCCCTCACCTCTAAGAAATGGATGTTTATCCAGATGTTATTTTGACCATGAGAGCAATAACAGTCTAAGAATAGTCTGAAGTCCCTAACATACTAATTAATGCAAGAATTTACCTCAAGACAAAATTAAGTTAAATGCTTTCAATAACAAAAGCTCTGAGCCCTTTATTTTACACAAGTGGATCCAGTGAGTTGGTTCATGTGGTACATGTTGGCCTGTGTGATTGTGGTAATTGAACAGTGACAGAGCAGATATTTCCCCATAATGCAGGGTTGCAAAAAAATGGTGAACTTCCTTTTTGGTCATTGCAGGAGTGTCTGTGACAATGTTGGTCTATGTTTGTTCAAGAATAAAACACTTTTTGTGTGGATTGTGCTGAAATCTCAGTAGTAAAATGGGGCCAGCATATGGGGCCATGTTCTTTTACTTACTGGGACCGAGCTGTAGAATAGAGGGGAAGAAAGGGAGATGTTTGAAAATTGGAAACAATGATGTTACCTGTATTCGCTTGGCGATTGACTCTTATCAGTCACGACTCAACTACAACTACAATCAATGCAAGCATTGCTAACACACACTGTCCGTAACTGTTCCACCTCACCATCAGTGCAAGGAAAGAAATCGCTGCTCTCAATTTCACCATTGCTGTTCCTTATTCATGGTATTTTCTCAATAATTCTCAGATTTTTAAAAATCTATATGCTTCTTGTCACTGGCATGCACATACCAAGTACACATGAATGGTCATGTGATAAACGTTTCAGGTGTGTCAGTATGAATGGAGATTACTTCTGATACCGAGCTGAAACACTCGCCTGGATGAAGTTTACTAAAATCAAATTTTGTAGATGTAGTTTAAACCATATTGTCACAATGCTTTGGTTTGGGTTTTATTTGTTGCTAAAGCAGCAGGCACTCCTCAAAAATAATAAAAATAACTGTGCCGCTGTCGTACATGAGCATGCACGTGCTGCACGATATGAAAGTGAAGCTGTAGCTTCGTTATCAGTAATTATCATTTATGTCCCTCAGACTGCAGAAATGTCATTACCCTTTAACATTGTGAAAACCAAGGCGAGGAAACTGACGGGTTCCTTTTTATCTCTAAGAAGTTATACTGAAGGTAAAATGTATTTGCAAACACTAGACACAGATCTCATATCTAAAAGACCTTGTATAAGATATTTTATGTTTTTTATATTTTAGTTTTATCTTTTATTTTTTAACTCATGCTGAAATTATTTCACCTATTAGTGATCTTGACTGCTTTATCTTATAAAAACCTTGGAAGAAGTCTTTTATCTTGTGGGGTATATGATTTTGAAAAATCAATTAAAAAAAATGTTTACACATTGGTTCAGTTCTCCATCAATGTTCTTCTCAAAAGTGTCCACTCACTGTGCGTGGCGTTCTCTTTTGTGAAGTCTCTGAGCCCTCCTGTGTGCCCCTCATGTCAGGGCGACAACACAATACTTCAAGGCCTCAACATAATTTCCCGATTCTTCCGCTTCTCTGCTCCAGTTATTAATTTCTGAGGCTTGTTGTGTAAGGTATTATACAATGTGTTTTGCTGACCCCTGTTTTTCTGCACCCTGCTCTCTAATGGGTCTGGGGGCAGGTTTTCCATGGCTGAGACTGCTGTTGACATTCACATGCGCATGAAAGGAGCCCCTTGCTCCTCTCCTGCTGTTGGGGTCCGCCCGCAACAAACCCAAACAAGCCAACGGTCGGCTGGGTTGGCGGGACCACTGTGACTATGCACACGTGTCCCTCAAGGTTTGGAGAAAACAGGGGACACGTGCAGTTTGTCAGTTACTGCACAGCTTGAACATCCTGTTCCTCAATATCTTGTTATTATGTGCAATATTAAAGGCAGAGAAAGTAATAATTCTCAAACCATCTGGTTAAACTTATTTCAGATCTGTAATTGCATTGTTTGTCTGTTTTGTCTTTGAAAGATGAAACAGATCACAGTTTTTTAATATATTTTTTATTGCTATTTGATCAATTTCTAGAAACTGACCTGCACTGACTTTACACTTTAAAAGTAAACACCACCAACTGAATATTCTTTAGAATTAAGTTAATTGCTCTTTGATTCTGCCATCATATTATCATTATACTAGTGGTTTAAAATGGAAAATAAAAATGGAAAATAATATCATTTATAACAATAATTTCTGGGACAAAATATTGTCCAACAAAATTTGTTATTGTGACAGTCCTACCTTAATATTTTTAAGAATGCACAGTTAGAGGTTTCCTTGCACAGTTTACAGCTTAATTGCTCTGAGAATTTCTTTCATATCAGAGTAATATTGGTATTTTACATGAAATATACTTAAATTAATCAATATTTAATAAAATTGGAGTTTGAATCGAATCTAGACTTCGTGAATCAGATAGTTTGTCCAGTTTGGACGACAGTAAAAAACATGGTGGTCTCTACAGAGAAGGATCCCCCCCTCCATGTAAATACAAAGATTTCAAATATAAATGGTCCATTCTTTGGTAAAGAAAACAACAATTCATACAATTTAGATGAAACACACCAGTGAAAACATCACTATTATTTTATATTCAATTTCTGCCATGAATCCCTTTCACCTAAATCTTACACACTGGACCTTTAAGCCAAGTGCTTGAATTGAGCTACACTGTTTTGAAAAGGCGAAGTTTTAAGGCTGTGTTTTAGTTGTTAGCATGGTTAAACATGTTACTGCATCTTTTCTTTAACCTCTCTCGTTGGTGTTGCTTTAAGCAAATTAACTTTGTCTGTTGTTCCAAACCTATGATAAATATGGTGATACCCATTATCCAAGCCATCTGTAACTTAACACTGATTGTTTCCAACCTAATGTTTTTCAAATCTCGAATAGCTATTAATAAACATTATGCTTTACCACCTGCATTAACATAATCATGACAGTACACCATCCTCAATATAGTCATTCATATTTAAAAATACTATTTGGAAATATAAGTCTGGGACACAGAGACAAGCACACCCAAAAATAACCAGTAGCCATCTTTGTCCCTGTGTGACTGACAAAGTCCTTAGCATGGTCACGTGATTGCTCACCAACCATGTTCATACCTGTGGTGTCTCCCACTCTCCTGGAGTCAGTGGAGAACCAATATCTTCCTCAAAGACACTTAAGCAGTGTGGATGTTTTCTCCATTAATGAGAGGATCTGGCAGCATAAATTCCTGCAGTGTCGGTTCAGTGATTCAACGCTGTTTGAAAATGACACATGCTTGGGAAGTAGACACAGAAATGCGTCAAATCCTTTGTGTGAGAAAGTATTCAAGGCCACTCTGGCTCCAGATATGCTGTCACAATGCAGCCATTTCCTGTCTATCAAACTTCAGTCAGCATGCAGAGACACTGCTGCTGAAAGGAGAGAATGTTGGTGTGGTGAATTGGTTGTTTGTTATCGTTTAAGGTTAAGGTATAGTTTGAGGGTTTTGGGAAATGCTATTCAATTGCTTGAATGAGAAGATTATAACCATGCTTGTGTGTTAGCTTAGCATAATGACTAGAAACGGGGGGGGGGACACCTAGCCTGGCTCTGTTACAGTCTACTGCAGTATATCTACTAGTGGCTCTAGATGCTCACTATTTACCATGCTATATATTTGTTTTAATCTATACAACAAAATGTAAAAATGACAATAACAGTTTTCCGACACCTTAAGAGAACAAACGACTTTTTTAAACATTAACACAAGAAATAACATGTTAATCTGTGAACTTTATAGATGCTGGTCGATTTTGTTACATTTGGACAGAACTAGCCAGTTGTTTACCTCAGTTGTTATGCAATGCCAAGCTAATCAGCTGCTGGCTCGCTTGTCATTGGTTGGTAAGTTGTTTCTGAAACTCTCTTCACGCCCCAATAGCCATCAATAATCGTCTGGAAAAAAGTGCTGGTGTCTCTGGCCCTCACCGGACTGTAAAAACACAACCAATCATTTAATTTGGTCTGAGTGAAATGATTGGTTGTGTTTTTTACAGGGGTTGAATTCCTGTCTGTCACTAACTAACATTCCTGCCTGCATGCAAGCCGGAGAGACATACACTACTGAAGCCGAGACAATAGTGAGAAGTAAGCGGGCGAGTCACGGAAAACTCCGCTTCTGTTGTCAGGCAGTGCACGCTCATGTGTTCTGCGAAGGGGTGCTTTGACGAGAGGGCCAATGGGAGAGGGGGTGGGAAGTATCAGTTTCATTTTTTTCAAAAATGTACCCTGCTCTTGCTAGCTCATGTACCCTGCTCAACCCAAACTTTAACTCTCAGCAAGAAAGTGAACTATGCAAAACATTTCCCAAATGCAGAACTAATCTTTCAAAGTCTCCGAAAACTTGATTTAAAAGTTTAAAACTCAAAAAAGCAACGCAGCCTCATTTAGATTGTGTGGGTGTGGTCTGACCAGACTTCTTTGAGAGTTCCACCCACCCTGCACCACTTCTACCTTTTTGCAGAGGGGTTGTGTGTTTGCAGGTATTTCTCCTTGGTTATAATTAAAACGTGATTGGGGGAAAATTCCTTTCTCAAAGCACTTGAATAGAGTGTCTCTTTGCTGTGATATTTTAGTCTCCTTCCTCTCTTGTCACCACTCATAATGAGAATGTCCCCTGTGAGATTGTTTGGACAAACAGGGATCTGTCTGATGGAACGTCATGCGCCAGTTGTTTTCACAAATTGAGTTGCTCTAATTCTACACACAGTGCTGCAGCTCAGGAGGATGAGATGCAACCACACAGGCAAGTGTGTGGGTTGTGAGCCATGCTCTGTACTTTTCCATAAGGCAGCTGAACAAATGGACAGGGTAGTCGGAAGTTTCTAAGCACCGTGCCTTATCAAGGGTAATCTCCTTTTTCCCCTCCTCCTTCTCCTTGGTCTTTTGTCTGTGTGGTCAAGGGGGGGTTGAGGGGACCATATGAAGTCCTTCAGTGAGATTGTTATTGTTTGTGGAGCTGCAGATGACACGCTTCTTAGCGAGTAAGCAAGGATCTGCTGGGTGTGAGGCCAACGCTTTGTCTGAATGCCCGCCACCTGCATGGGCCCCAGCACTTTCCTGTTGCCATTATATTTCTGGATTTGACCCTTTGACATTAAAAACTGACAACAAGCGAAGGCAATCCTGTTGACTTTGAATGAAAGCGATAGGGGAAAAACCTGTGGTTCATAAAGAAACATTTTTGCACAATGGTATCAAGTCAAATCTGTTAAAACAACTGAAAAAGTTTAACTGTGAATTTCTCTCAAGGACACAGACTTGTGTTATCAACCTGGAATGTGAACTTGCTAACCTCCGCTGCTCCTTTCCCTCTTGAATGCTGGGTAAAGGCTAAAAGAGGGAAGTGTGTGTGCGTCTGTCAAGGGGGGTTGTCCATACGCTCACATTCTGATGATGGCATGATGTATGACAAGGATAAACTGTTTCACCTCTCACAGTTGTCACTGCGAGCACACGTGTGTCAACATGGTAGAGAAGGAAAACGACCCTGAAAAACAGGCTTAAAACCCACACCTATGTATACAGAACATACAGCTACAAAAACACAAAACGAGTGTAGCTACACTGAGTGAACATGGGAAACCCGATCACACATCTTTATGAAAAATGAATCTCCTCAGACAATTTGAAACTAATTCAGTACACTTGTCAAAGACCAGTCAAGTGAAGTGCATCTGTTGTTACTACTGAATTACACACAAATGCATTTACTCTCTTAAGTGTTTGACCTTTGGGCGACACAGCAGTTCCGCTGAAATACTATTTTCTGTCAGAAAATAAAATTATATCAAGCCCAGGTTTCGTCATGCTGTTCTGATAACGCTCACTGTATTTCTCTTGACTGCTGCTGCTATAGAGAAATTTCATGTAGTAGACGGTCGCTGTTACTGAAATACTGTAACACATTTTTTTTAAACTTGAGAGAATATATCTACTTCTGCAAATCAAGTGATTTCCCTCTGATGTTTTCAATTCATAAGCTTTGTGAATCAGTGAAAATATTATAGATGCAGTTAAGTTCTATCATTAAAATAATTTTAGTAAAAAATTAGTAAAAAACTTACCTCAGATATAATATATCAAAGCTTAAGGAAAAGTACAATAATCTATTTTTCACTGGTTTTAACTACTTAAGTTTCCTGTTTTTCTCCACTGAGATCACTGGTATCTAGAGTAAATATACAGAGCAGCAGCATTTTCATTTAGCCACCCAGCTGCAGCTAACTTCAACTATACCAGCCATAATAGCAAATGTTCATCATTCTCACTATCACTATATGAACTCTTGTAACAGAAGTTCAACCATTTTAGTGGCAACCTTTAACAAGGTCAGGTATAGCTACCGTGTCTTTAGATTTCTCAGTAGAGGAAAGAGACAATAATCCAATGCATGTACAAAATGCTTATTCCTTATTCCTATTATCGTCCTCTATGATAAGAAGAAGGTAGACACCTTCATCTAAAAGTAACAGTTTTTTAATAAACATTCAGGTTCAGGCAGGTTTTAAAGGTTTTTACTTTAAGGTAGTGAGCCAATCTGGTAAATCGTCTATGTCTAAGAGCCAGACAATTATTCCTAATAATAAATATGGATAATAGATGCTGATGTTGAGGTTAACAAGGTACTTAGTATAAGGTCACCCCCTCCCCCAAAAGAGTTTCAAACTATTGCACAATACCAGTCAGGGTGAGCAAACATGCAGGAGCACAGCGCGGTGCATGTTTAGGGATTTCTGAGTATTCAAGTTTGAACAGATTTCATACATTTACTGCCACTTGAAACCACGTTCTTTATCACGTGGCCTTGCAATAACGTTTGTGCACTTTGTTACATTTTTGCTTTACATTTTATCTTGTCCTGGCTAAATAACTTTGCCAAAATTGGTTAAACTAAAACAGTTTTTTTCACTGATTTGTTATGCAGAATTATCACAGTGTTCGATTTACCCCTGTTCCAAATCTGTATGCTAAGCTAATCAGCTGTTAGATGTAGCTTCATATTTAATCATATGACATGAGGATGGTTTTAATCTTCTCAATGAATTCTCATCAGAGAAGCAAATGAGGGTAATTTGCTAGATGTTGAACTATTTCTGTAATTTCCTAATAATTGAACAAGGCAGTCATTTGATTTAGAATTTAAGCAGTTCAGATACGTTTCTTGGAATTAAAAAGTTAACTGCAAGTAATTTTTTTATTTTAAGAGACACCACACATGAGGATATGTCTGTCCAGTATGAATACACACCAAAAATGAGCTGTGACTGAGCAGAACACATGGGACACATAAGGTATCTCATGTGTCCACCTGAGGGCGTAATTTCTCCACTATAGGAATTGGAGTGGCAGGGAGCAGTGGAGATACTGATAGGTTTACTTGCCCCACGAGATGTGTCCAAAGAGGTTTAAATTCTCATGGGAAAAATGGAAGCAAATGTAACTGCAAGTTTGATTAGTAATGATTAAATTAATCCTCACAATCTGACATTTAATGGATTTTCTGTTGGTGCGTATAATCAGTTTGGTACTTTAAATAATTTCACTCAAATTAAAGGACAGGAGGCCTTGTTTTTTTCTGGATACCTAGAAATAATCTGCGCAGAAGCACTTTAAAACCTTTCCACAACTACTGAATGAAGCCAAAATAAACTGACATAGATAACAAAGTCATTGCCAGCTCCTGTATTAGTTTTTGTCTTTGAGGGGAATGAACTGATTTAAATTAGACAAGGGGCTTTGATTGAGAAAATTACTGAAATATCAGTGCTGTGCATTATTCCCCTGGGAGATGTTACCCAGATCAAATACAGAGAAGCTGTCATTGTGAGCTGCCATCACACAGACCTAAATCAGCCAAACATTACCAAACACAACAGTATAGCCAGAAGAGACTTTTATCCAAAGACAATGAGCAGCACGTTTTTATCTGTAGTCATTATGTTCTTACAAGTGCTTTCCCCACTTCATTAACCTAAAAGTGTGAGGAATATTAAGTGTCACTGCAGTACTCTGGTGATGAGGGAATTTTATATAGCCCCAGTTAACCTGTGTGGATGAGAAAGAAAGCTGAATGGATATAATGTGTGACTTGTGGAAGGTGTGCATCCGTCTGATCCAAAGGTTTCATTTATTTACAAGCTGCTGTTTCTGGACTGTATACGTATCAGAGATCATCTGTCAATTACAGTGTAGGCGGTGCTGTCAGGTGCTTCCCATCTAGTGTTCTATCGAATTTAAGTTTGTAGGTGACACTCAATATAATCCACCCTCCTGTTTAGGGAAGCCTTTTTTTTCAGGAAAGCCCTACAGATGTTCATATTCCAAAACACAGAGATAAATCAGAAAGGCTATGCTATGTTTCCTATTGCTACATAGCCTGTGTTACGTAAGTAAACAGCTGTTAAATGCCATCTATCAGAAACACTGTGAGATAAGCAATGAACTTCAGCCCTTTAAGCTGTGAATACTCTGTGCAATATTTTAATTAAAAAATGTTGGTAAATTCCATCTACACTTTATGAGAAAATCAACTGTGATAAAAAGCCAAAGCTAGTGTAGGGGATGGTCACACATGCAAATGCGAGCAATTTATAATTGCGTGACGCTATTTATTACGTATTATTGCTCGCTGAATGTGGGCAGTGCTGCATATGACGCACACAGATCACAGTTGTGGGGTCTATAATTGTAGTACTTGCGTTCAATGCTGGTCTCCCCACTCACTGCCAGCCAGACAGCCTCTCTTTTGTGGGACAATTAAACATTTTTATATCTCACATCACACCTCAAAGTATTGGTTGATTCGACACAGCTAATATCTGGGTCTCCTGCAAAAAATAACAGCCAATGACAGCCAAGTGTGGTCAACCACACTAATGTTGTTGCTACTGGATATGACTGTGACATTGACAGGCAAAGTTCAAGTTCGGATTTGCTTCGCCACAAGAAGCGAAAACTTTTACTTGCCCCCTCGCTCGTACAGAATGGAATTGAACAGGAGGCAAAGGTTTTCCACTACTACATTTGTGTATTTCTGACCGTGCCCCCAATATGCTCACACTTAATAGTTCGATTATTAAGCCACAACCTGACTGTCGTGGGACCTGTCTGGCTATCGTCAAAGAATAGAAGTCAAAATTTGTCGCTGTCACAATGCTAATATGAGAGAAATATGCTAACTTCACCATGTGTGCCCTTCTGTGTTCCCGAAATGTTGAAAAGAAGAGGCCCTGACATTTATCTGTGGTATGTTGGTTGTGATAGGAGTAGGAAATATGCCTGAAGACATGTCAGAAATTCATCTGAACGCAACCCACAGCCGGTCAGGAGCATCTGATTGCTCCTGGCCTCCCCCTGTACACAGCATGACAATTGAGGCAGGACAAAGCTGAAATTAAGGTCAAAAACAGGCTCAAATCTTTCACACATCAAGAGCTGTCTTCAGCAGTGGAAAGCAAGTACATAATACATAATGAGCATAAGTACATAATGTATATGCTATAGAAGCATGATGCACATTATTTTGATCTGGGACGTTAATGACTGGTGATCATCCCACTGCATCAATTTATGTTGATATTCATGTCTAGACCTCTTTGGCTTTGTCTCTTCTGTCAACAGGCTCTTGTAGTAAATAACACTGTGGATGGGTGTTGGATTGCATTTTTAACAATTTGGTTTCAGCTTCAAAATGATGCATCACCTTTAACCCAAAAATGGTCAAAGGTCACATGTAAGCTAAGATGCTGGTGTTTGCCTTGCATCTGTAGAGTTTGTGGTTAATGATTCTCTGGGTTTGATGAGTTTACTGAATCACATTATTGCCTAAAATACCTCGCATTAATCTTTTTATTCCCTATTATTCACAGTAGCAGTTGGAGGCTTGGACACTCAATGTCATGAGGGTCCTGCAAGGTGCTTCATGCATTATTTAAACCCACCCATTTTACACACACTCACAGGTGGTAGGCAGCTTTTGACCTGGACAGAAATGTGAGCAGGTTGTTACTTCAGTGTTTCTAGTGCAAAACAGAACTGTTGTTTGAACTCAGACATGTCATAAAGGCAGTAAGCAGCTGTGAACGAGGCCAAATATGCAGGGGGTATTACACCAGCCATCATGGTCTATACTGAGTTTGCACTCAAGTGGTATGAAAATATAGTTGTTAAAAATAGGCAAGTGGTTCCTAAATGAATAACACAAAGTGCAACTGGATATACAGCAGTTACCTTGTGTACATAAGGCAACTAGAAATGACATTTTTCTCAAAATTTGGAGTCTGTAACTGCAAGTACAAAATATGATCATGTCAACGCCAGCTGTTCACTTATTAAAACATGTATTTAACCTTATGTTCAGTTCAAGTTACATACGCATCGAGGAGAAGAACAGTGTTTTCCTGCATATTAAAATGTAGCTTGTAGACAGTGTGATCATAATGTGTACATTTCCAGATCTGGACTGATACACTCTTATTGCACTTGGCAGTATTTTAAGCAGTAATGAAGCCAGTGAAACAGTGTGGCATGAAGATGTGTTTAAATGTTAGAGCAGTAAAGCTAAAGCATAGAGTAATAGGAAATATATTCTATCAATTGTCATGCTGCATGCCTTGACAGAAAGTGTCTTCATATATGTCCAGAAGTATCATGGCACATATTTTTCTGAGTAGGGGAATTATTTATCACTAAGACTTATTGCGGTACCAGCTGCATGCAACAACAAGCCCTGAATGCCATAACAACTAACACAGATACATACTGCATACTGGAAAACATTGTCTCTCTCTCCCTTCACACATGGACTTGTAAACCCTAACAGTAATTATCTCTACTCAATCAAGTATGGCCGCTCCTTCCATTAAATGCACTCTTGCGGGGCCTAAGCCCTGTGGTGTTTGAAGGGTCATCATTAACAGCAGCACACAGCAGTGTTTTTTAAAACGGAGGGACAGTTTTGAAGGGCAGTGTTTCCTTAATACACTGCATGTCAGAGTTTTACGTTAATTGCTCCTTTTATGGCTTAGCAACCACTGTGCACAGTTTGCCTCATTCCATATAAACTTTCAAAGAGACGATCAGCTTAATGATTTAATACTAGCATCCTCCAAGTGTTTGTATTCAGAAGGTGGATGGATGATTTTCCCATTCATCAGTGGGCTCATTTATTCTAGTGTTTCAAAGCACAGTAAAGTTTTAGATACTCAAAGTTCAATTGCTTCAAATGGAGACAGTTGATACTTGATAGTTCTGTCACAGTGGGGGAACATTAATGCCAAAATTCCATGTTTTTGAATCCACAGCAGCTCTAAACACATTTACATGTTCTCAATTTGAGGATGATTATTCAATAAAATTGCATAATTGTAGCCTTAATGCATCCCTCTGTGAGGTTGATGCATCTTTTTTGAGTTTGTAACCTCATTACTGTACTTTCTCATTTTCATCCTGTGTGTGTGTGTGTGTGTGTGGTGTGTGTGTGTGTGTGGTGTGTGTGTGAGAGAGTCAGAGAGCACTAGACAAAAAACAACAACCTTGGACTCTTTATTTGCTAAATACTGATGTTGAAATGTCTTTAAGAAATTTTAAAATTCCAAACCTTAAAAATGTATTAGTTTGACACATATATATTGACACACATTTATTAAGATGAGGAGTTGATTCTGCTCTAATCTATTTGTAAATATGAAGCCGCAGGAACCCACAATCTAACGTTAGAATAAAGACTGAGCAGCGAGCTATAGTTCTTAAGGAGACTACATCCATCTAAACATCTAAAAATAAATCGAGCATGTTACAGCTTGTCTGACACAAAGTGTGAAAATGACAAGTTGCGGTTTTACAATGGGTCATGTACTAATTTCTTGGGCAGAGACTCATTGTAGTCTCCACAAATTGTTTTTTTATGTGAGCTGAAGATGTACTCGTAAGTACAGCTGTTTAAGTTACTTTTGGACATAGCAAAGTAAGCAGTTTCCTAATGTTTCTGGCTAAATCTATTATATCTGTACTGTCAAATGGACCAACATGAGAGTAAAGTAGCAATCCTCTCTATCCCTTGATAGTAAAGCAAATAGCCATATTTCCCAAAGTGGCAAATTGGAAAGGGCTTCTCCTGACAGTAATACAGTATCTGTTTTGGAAATGGAAAGACGACATCATAAATAGTGAATTCAGTCCTTCTTTTTATGCCTCCCTTTATCTTGCAAAAACGTCTAATGCTGTTTACCTCCTGTCTACAGTTCAGGATGTTTTTGTGTCTTCTAATTGTGATGATAGGATGGTTCTCCTCATCATTCTGCAAGGTAATAAGTGGTTTGAGCCAGTGGATTGAAAGTTGAAATCCAGTCGAACTGAAATCCACAGTTGCAGGAAGTAAAGCTGAACTGATTGTAGCAAAGTGAAGGACTGAATGGACCGAGAATATTCTTTCTTTCTGTATGTGGATCATTACTGCTGCAATATTCTCATATCAAAGAACAGACAGATAAATCTGTTGGTCCAGCCAATCATGCTTACCAACAACCTGACCTTGTGATTGTGGAGCGAAGACGGACAGAGATAAAAATTCCCCGGGGGCCATCCCCTTTGACGCTCGGCGCCATGGCGATTTGCCTGTCACGGTGTCCCGGGTGGGAAGCTCATAATTACAAGAACATTGTGATTACACAGCAGTCGGGATTCTAAGACAGCAGGCATCATTCTCACTTCTCTTTCAGTTAATATATTCGACTCATATTCAGAAATGAGAATTTGATTGATTTTTTTTCTGTCAGGTGTTGGGTTGGCTTTTTATATTGATCTACAGGACTGAACAAAAAACAAAAAGGGAAGGAAAAGCACCGCAGCTAGATCTCCAGGCACACAGCTTACAACCTTGACAAACTGATTAGGTGGAAGAATACTTTGATGTGGCATGAAAGACACCATCTGCTTGATGTAACACATTCACAGTGGTAAACAGCCTCTGTTGCACAGATAGAAAGCATTTAAGAAAATAAAGTTTTCAGTGTCATTGTTAATGGAGAACAACTTAGACCAAATGTGGCAACATAAAGTCAATAAATAAGGCAGCAATTTTGTTTTCCAACACTACTCGGATAATGGGGATTATGTGGGCTAAACACTTTGCACAATTTAATGCCATGCAATATTCTGCCTCAACAAGCAAATCCTAAAACGCTGCTCTGCTTTTACAGTTTAAAAGGGGTATGTTTTTTTTAAGCTGCATCAATGTTTGTTTGCCTTCCACAAGTCAATTCATTTTTCTAGAATCTGATATAAACTGTGAGATCACAGTGCGACCCAGCAATGACAAAGCTGCGGCTCTGTTAGAAAAAAAAAAAATCAAAAAGACATCTTCAAGGTCACAGATGCTTAATTACAATGATGTTATCTCTAATGAACCAAATCGTCCTTGGCAAGCTACCATTAACAGCACAGTGCTGGAGTCGTGGACATGGTTGGCAATCTCTTCAGGGGTTATGAGCGGCTTGCAAGAACATCTCAATCTTTTAATTTAACACAGACTGCCCGTCACACATAGAAGCAGTTGGTTTCTGTCTGTGAGAGGGAGTTTTCATGTGTTATTGCCACTGTAACACCATTGCAGATCTCTTTGTTCTACAGGAATATTACCTGAATTTAAGTCAGTCATTGGATGGAAGAATTCCTTTGTACAGACATTGAGTGATTCTGACCACTCCACTAGGGTAATTGTAATATTTACTCTACTTATTATCTCCGATTTCGGGCTCCACCAACTCTTGAGGGAAATATGTGGCTCCTTACCTGCAACATTCTCCACTATGTTCACCAGCTATTCACTGATGTTATTTGCCATTTGGTGCTGTGTAGGTGGCAGTGGCTTTAAAGCTTCTTCTTTTTTTTCTTTTTGCCTGTGGCTGCTACAGTCGGTGTTAATGAGAGTAGTGGATGTGAATCAAAACAGCAGCGTTGTGGCTCATCAAGCCAAATCAATGAGCAGAGAGACACTACAATGTTCTACATAATTCAGGTGAACTGCAGAGGGATAATACTCTGTGGGTGTTTTTCATTACTGGCAACCCCCTTTCACATTCCATGCTCGTATTCGAGTCATTGTTGGAATTTGTATTGATCAGTGCAGCTTTATTCTGCTACCAGGAAAGTTTCTTTCTGTCAGTTTGCAGGTTAGGCTTAAAACAAAAATACCATGCACATATGTTTAATATATATTCAGGATATGCATTTCAATCAGAAGATTAATCAAAGTGCTCCTTAGGATTAATACGACCGTCTGCCTCTCAGGTGTGGTTTGAATTTACCTTATACATGAAGGAATCATTTTTCATACATGAATTTCATCCTGGTGGTTAACTTGACTCATTTGAACCTGATTTAAACAATCCAGCTGGAAGAATCATCTATGTGGCGCTGAGGCTTCCTCCTCCTCCTCCTCCTCCTCCACCTCCCTCTCCTCCTCCTGGCAGCGTCCCCTCTCTCACTATTGGCGTGTTGGCTGCTGTTCAGATCCGTATTTACTCTCAGGACGACCCCTCCCACAACGACAAGCAACTCGACCTGCAGGTGAGCAGTTCAGCCGCCGCTTCCCTGCCCCCCCCCCCCCCCTCCCGCACACTCACGGCGGATTATCTGCTTCGGTGGAAGAAACCAGATGAGCGCGACGAAGTTGCGTTTCGGATTTGCTGGATTCTCAAGCGGGACGTGGTTCTGCGTCTGGACGTGGAGACGATGCTGTGAAGAGGCAGCGGTGTGGGCGCGGAGGTGAGCTGTCGGCTGGGTTCATTGTTTGTTCTGTTTGGGTTCCACAGAAGTCGCAAACCGCTGCCTGTCATCTCTCACCGAGCCCAGTCATGTGCAGGAAGAGAAGAGGAAAGGACCGAGTTCATTTCTAATAGTAATAACAGCAACAGCAATTATAGTGATATTAATTCGTTTTTACCCACAACCAGATTCTATTATATATATATATATATATACAGTGTATATATATATATGTATATATTTTATTTGATTCACTTTCTTTTTCATTTCTTATTGATACATTATTTTATTATGTTCTGTTAACTTCACAAGGTATGAAACAAGTCTGCAGTATAAATGCATCTCATCATAATTTTATCAGAGCCAAACGTGACCTCTTTAAAAGACTTGTTTAGTTCAACATTCTACATTCAGTTTACATTGGCATACAAATAAGGAGAAAAAGCAATTTCTTTTCCCAAGAAATTACTTATTGCTTGATTTGTAAAAATTAATTGTAAATGTATTTTCCTTTGATATGTAACCAATCAATTGATGGGTTAACTGTTGCAGCTCTAAATAATGTTCATGCTTGTTTACTGTTAATCTGATTACTTATCGCTTACTGAATCATCATTACGTGAACAGAGAGAACAACAGAAATTAAATATTAGAGGAATACCTTGTGAAGGGAAAAAGATATGAAAATAATTGTTTTTATAAAAACACATGATGTGGGCTAAAGCGAGCAGCAGACTGTATTCTGTTGGTGTTGTATGGATTAAGTTACACTTGTTCCAGCACTTTCTAACAGTTGTCATGTGCAGATGATGCCAGCAGTGATCACTGATGGATTTAAATGTGGATCATTATTTATTTTTAGAGTTACATTCATAGAATGCCTTTCCCTGTGTTATATTTTCATTCATATGCTGGGACTATGTGTTCCTACTGTTTATTTACATTTAATTTATAATTTTTGCTTATTATAATAACATGCGCTGATCATCCATATTAAAAACTGGTTTTAACAGTGTGGCTGATTTGTGTACATATTTTAATGGTTTTATGATTCTATCATATTGTGCATTCTGTTTGATAAACAGTATGGTGATATTTACCATTGTAATAAATGATGGTAGATTAAAACACAAGGAGATTAATTTCCTTTTTTCTGTATCTCTTTTGTTTTCTCTCTTCAGTTCATAAAAGCTTTAAATTATCAGATGCTTTTAAGCCGGACATGTGTACACCCAGTGAGACAGTGACCTGAGATCCCACCCTGAGGGAAGACCAGGATGCGCCCTATTGCGTCACAGCTTTTAGCCCAGACCAATGTTGGAGGCCGCCATTGCAACCCTCCTGCTGCAGCCTTGGTGCTCCTCCTGTGTCTTGGCTTCCCTCCCTCTGTGGCTGTGTGCCCACCCTATTGCCTTTGCGCCAGTGATATAATTTCCTGCAGCGGCCGCAATCTGTCCACAACACCATTTGATCTACCAAGCTATGCCACACTGTTGGACCTGAGCCACAATGTTATCACTACCCTGCCAACAGATTGGATTCCCCAACAATTTGCCCGACTCGCTACACTGGTTCTTAACCGAAACGCCATAAGCCAAATTGAGGTAAATGCTTTCAATGTCACTCCACATCTCCTGCACCTGGACCTGTCATCTAACCAAATAACAGTGCTGAACACGTCCCTCTTCACTGGGTTGAAGGAGCTGAAAGAGCTCCTACTGTATGACAACCAGATTGTCCTGATCAATCCAGGGGCTTTCAGTGATCTTCACAGCTTGCAGAGGCTCTACATCTCTGGTAACAAACTGAAGACTTTTCCCTTTGGGTTGTATTGGGAACCTGGAGGGCCCCGTAATCTGACATTTCTTGATCTGTCCTACAACAGGCTCTCTAAGTTGCCTGTCCAGAGTCTGCTGTCTCTCACCCGGCAAGGTAGCATTTATTTGCAGGAAAACCCTTTGGTCTGTGACTGTGCTTTACTCGCCTTGCTTGAGTACTGGATGTGGAAACAGTACCAACCCCTGATGGACTTCAGAGATGAATACCCATGTATGGATGATTCTGGACCAGGGCCTATTTGTATCCAGCAGGGAGTGTCAAATATGCCCCTTGAGTCACAGAGTTACCAAGAGGAGCCTGGTAAATGGCTGAGAGTGCCATGTCCAGGGTTGGCATCTTCAGCCCAGGAGGGCCTTGTGGTGTTCTGGGTTACCCCAAGCACTATAGTGAATTCATCAACAAATGATCCAAGTGCCCACTTAATAGTTCTCCCCAATGGCACCCTTGAAATCCAAGGAGCACTCATGGAGGATTCTGGTACATATGGGTGTGTGGCAGCCCGCCACCGCCACTATGACCCCCACGAATCTGTTGAGGTCAGTGTTGTGGTCGGAAACTTGAGCACTTCATCTGCGAGTGGCTTGGCACATCGCAGTGGCGCAGAGCACTTCAACACTGCGTTCACCACCCTTGCTTCCTGTGTGGTCAGCATCATATTGGTGCTACTTTACCTCTACCTCACCCCCTGTAGGTGCAGAGAAAGCCGGGGCGGATCGAGAGGGTGTGGCGGACGAGCCATGATTCTCTGTTCAGACCCCAGAGAGGCAGAGTCAGGAGAGCGGCGGTCAAATGGAAAGAGGGTGGCTTTCTTAGAGCCTCAAGCAGAGGCCTCTGATATTGGCGGCTCCAAAACACCAGCACTGAACTTGGCTCATGTTACCACTGAGGGAATTCTCAAGAATGGAAGTAGGACAGTGGGACAGACCCCCACAGATCCTGCTCACATAGCATAGCAAGAAAATTATGTTTTACACACTCATGTATTCCTATAGTCTAAACCCAAATGCTTTTTTCCAGAGTACTGTTTCACTACAAAGTGAAAACATCCATTTGATGTAAACTAGAGTACTGTGATTCTTGTGAAGTACTTTTCCACTGTAAAGTTTGGGTTATTGTTCTGAAGCAGAGTACAGTCCTTATGTAGGCAGAATTTCAATCATGTCTCAACTGTGCTGTAAGTGGTTTCTGTTTTCCGTTCAGTTCATATGGAAATTTTGCAGGTACCAAGGGAAAATTGTCACTGCAAAGATCATATTAATGTGGGAGGATTTTTAAATTGGGCTGAGAGGAAATATTCACACCTGATTTGCTCAACTGCTAGAGGCCTTGATGGCTCTTATACAGTATGTGCATTGTGAATGTTGCTGTCACAGAGACCTTTGTTATCTTCAATCCATTTGTTTCCTTCTGTGGAGCAAATAATTTCAACAGGGCAGCCTACTTAAAATCAAGGGATTTAACAAAAATAGAACATTAATTGTTCAGGAATTACAGCCATTTTATACATAGTCGTTCCATGTGCACAGTCTCAAAAGTAACATAACAGATTAAAGAGATAGTTGGCAAAAAAATGAAACTTCCCTTATCTACTCACCACTGTGACGATCAAGGGCATGATGGTGTTTAAGTCCACAAAACACTTCTGGACTCTCAGGAGTAAACAGTGTTGCAGCAGAATCCAAATGTATACTACACTTCAGACGTAATACAAAAACACAACATGCCTCCCCACTGCTCGTGTGGTGTCATCCCAGCAAACTTTGACATTCAGATTCGAATTGGCGTCATTTATACCATGTTTGTAGCCTAAATGTCCTCTGATACTCTCCTCTGATACTCTCCTCTGAGGCGTGTTCACGTACCCTGGGGCACATTGCACTCACTCTTGCCCAAGAGCACGTGTGGGGTGTGCATTCATGTGGCTATGTCCGCTAGCATAGCCACTTCCGGTAGTGAACATTTCAGCCTAAAACATGTTGTAAATGACTGTTTATGGAACTCCTTGAGGAAGTAAGTGAAGAAGGCCATTATTGGGCAAAACAAACCAATGAGAAAGAGCAAAAATTGTAGTTGTGCCAAAACTAACAATTTGGTGCGTTGTTAAAAAAGATGGAATGTACTGGCACATACCCAAGACCATGGAAAATGATGAAAAAGTAGAGGATTGCAGAATTGTCTCCTTGGGGAAGAAAAACTTGCTGTTGTAAGTACAGAGGGATTACCACCACTGTTTTGGTATAAGCTTGTATGGCTGCCAGTGGAACTGGGTCACTAGTGTTTTTATCGACTGTGACAGCAACAGATATTGTTGCACCTTGTGAGTCTGTGTGTATGTGTCTGTGTGTCATAATGACTAATTGTGGTCCTTAAGACACCAACAGTAGCAGGAACTGCATATGTGGTCCAAGCAAGAATATGATTTCCTTCATGTTATTCAAAATGATCCTTATATTTATAATGATGTTCATCAAATTACTTTTGAGCCTCTGAAAATATAGTGACTATTTATAAAATGGCTGGCTTTTGTTAAACCCTATTGACTTAAAGCTGAAAGTCTACTCTTCATTCACATCTTTATGGATTTGTTTCAAATGCAATTACAAATGCACTGTCTGTATACAATAATTAAAAACACAGTGGTAGCTTATTGCACTGCTATTTGGTGGAAATAATAATATAACAAAGAAAGTAAGAACAAACAGAAGTTTAGTTTGACAAAATGCATTAAATGAACTCAATTGTGGTGGAATTCTCTTTAAAGTGTGGCTCACTCAAATGACAAACAACATATTTTCTCATTCTTTTTTACTAAAAATGGGTCAGTTGACTATGTAATGTGAAAGGCCCCAGTCTGCCCGGATCAGTGACATAGAAATCAGAAAGAGGCATGCCAGCTAGCACCAAACCCACTGTGACCTACATTCCTACGTCCTCTTTGCCCCGTTTTATAGGTGTGTGGAATCATATCCAACGTGCCAAGAGGCTTGTTATACAGTTTCCTTTGCCGTACATGTACACGCTGTCAACTTTATATATTCTTTGTTCTGTTAGACACAGGATACATTATAAGTAGAAGCAGTGAAAGTATCACTTTGTCAAGACTTCAATGACAATGATATTTGTAGGGATGAAATAAACAGTTTCAATTTGCAGCATGCGTGTGTTCTTTTATCCCTACAAGCAAATATAACAGTGTTCAACTTGTTTAGTTCTTATCTTAATCATTCTTGGCGTCTCTCTCTGGTCAAACCTTTTTTGGAATTACTCTGATGTGGAATGAAATGAGGCTTTTTCGGGTGAAACAGGAAAAGTAGTGTTACATCAGTAGGATTTAAGGATGACAAATAACCTCTTAGTGAGTCAACAAATCGCATTTTCAAAAATCCTCTTACAAGCCTTTTCAGTGTGCGTGGGAAAAAAGGCAAAACCCAAACCTTTTTTTCCCTTGCACACTTGTTGGCCAATAGCTTTTCCAAGTGGAAAGACTATGTTGTAATGTTAAGGACACAAGGATTGTTTTATGACTTCGTCATTCGTTCATGGGTGAGAGGCCCATTGCAGTTGTTGAATGGAGGCTTCAGGTAGTGATGGATCCCATTGGGACTAATTTAATCATCCCAACACTGTTCAACATGACAAGGTGCTTTCATAGGTCAGCATTGTGACATTTGGAGAGAGTGCTGAGGGAGTCTTAGAACAAGCTGTCACTTTACTGAATCATATCATTTTAATGATGAATAATTAAGATTTGTACCTGCAGAAAATAGTAGCAGCTCACGTGTTTGTCATTGTATTTAAAGTATAAGAGGTACGAGTAACTCTTGATTTCATTTGTAGCCTTGTCTTCATTTCTTTCTTTAAAGAGGATTAGTTTATTCTGACAGCTTAATCAAACATGGTATTGAGTTGCATGGGGATCAAAGGATGCATTTTTTGAGCTTGACCTCTACTAGGGTTCTCCTGGTAATATCAGACTCACTTTTTTTTAAAATTAGTGCAGCGCCTCTTGTCCTGTGGTAATGCTGGTTGCAGCTTCCTTTCTTAAACTGTAAAAGTGACCTTGAGCCGTGGCAAGTAAAGACTGGCTGCCTGACTCGACAGCAGTGCAGATTCAGGGCTTCAAGAGCTGTTCACCTGTTTATTTTAAAGTTGGTGAGGCTTGACTCAGTACGTCAAACCCAAACTGGTTTGTTTTTAGGGTTGTTGAGAATGCGCCAGATGTTTTGAACGGGCTGTTCTTGTGATTTACAATGTCACTTACGTTGACGAGTCACAGCCGCTGCTGCTGTTTATTCAGAGTTTGTTGATCTTAATATTTCTGATATCGCTAGTCCAAATCACACCAAATTTCAACACTGCACTTCAAAGGGCCATTAACAATACACAAGCCAAATGAAAAGGACATAAGAGGAATAGTTCTTGAGATATGCCTTCCACATAGACAGACAAAGATTCCTATAAGCAGTAGATAGGTCTGTCTTTTGTGAGTACATTCAGTACCATATAACATTTCTGGAATACTTTTAAAGCACTTAGTTTGGGCCCCTTCTGCGTCAGAGACCTTGTACCCATTTGATTTGGCGTGAACGCAAACATTTTTGGACTAAGGCCTCCGCTTAGTGTACTCGGTTCAAGGCAAGAATGAAAATTTAAAACCCTTCTGAGTTGCAACATGGGAAAAATAGGATCTAGTGTTTTTGGAGCTGAACCCATGTTAGGGACACCTGAGCATCTGTTGCATTCATTTTGGCCAGTCTTTTTTTCTTTATCTTAGATAAGATGAAATATACACTATAGTGCTGTTTTGTGCAGCTAGATTGCTGTTTTATATAAATGTACATCTATTCATGTATACATCTGTCTGGCTGCCACCCAACAATGGTAGCATTTGCAGTGGCATGTAAAATTGTCAGAACACAACTTCCAACCTTGTGCACATTGCCAGAGGCAAGACTTGAGTCTTTCATGATATTTCTACTTGGTTTTTGTGTACTTTCAATGCAGAAAGTATAACACTGGCTTTGTGGACCTGTGTTTTCAGGTGCAAATGTGCATTCTTTATAGTATATTTATGAAAGTGTATCACTGGTACACACTGAATCTTTGGATTGATTAATGGCACAATAATGTACATAAGTGATGTTTTTTTGTGATGCACAATCTTCACATTGTTACAAGGCTTGTAACTGAGGAGTAGTGGCATTGGCAGTAGTACTGGGAGTTATATTAGTAGCAATAGTGGTAGTAACAGAGCAGCAGGATATAATTTCACGTGAAGTCCAAAACCACAGAGGCTTGTAATCTCTTCTGTGCCTAATATAAATGTACTAATTTCCTGACTATCCATAATTCAACTGCTAGAGGACTGTAATTGATGTGTAAGTTGTATCTTAAATAGAAACATTAATGTGAATACATTCAAGACGATGGCCATTTAGGAAATTGCTCACGCTGTTTAATTAACATAATTTTATTAATGACGGGCTTGTAACAGTCGATCCACAGTGAGCTGACAGTTTGGACCAAAGCAGTGTAATGTAGAAAAAAACCCTGATCACTGGTGATCATGCTCCCTGCAGACTGTTTCATAATCAAAGCTTACTTACAATAAATGATACCTCAATCACTCTGTGTGGCGAATTCTTCATTCTTCACTGTAATACGTTTAAATGTTGATGTAAATATTTTCTGTGTATTAGCTGTCTTCATGGAGCCAAAACTGAAATATCAGCACAAACCAATGTAAAATTGTGTCAAACATTCTTAGGAGATGCATCAAGAAATAATGAGGAATTTCTCCCTCGAAAGAGAGATTTCTTATCTCCAGGGACTTCCTGTTTAAATAAAATCAATAAAATGCAATCCGATGGCGACCTCCTCTATTCACAGCACATTACAGTGGTGAACCTTCATTTGGAGCATGTGCAGCCCCGGTAGAATTTGATCCTATAACGCTGGTGGCACTTTGCTGTATAGATTCTTACAATATCTGGAGACTAATGCATGAAGAAACATTCATTAAAATATCTCCACTTGCTTTAGCGTCCGTTTAATTTTTCATCACAAATAAAACCATTTGGAGTAAAGAAACATTATTGACAATATAAATGATTCAACACATAAATAACTTATTTGAGTTGTACATTTTATGGCGTACCTACAGCTTTTAAATGGACAACTTGTTCTGCACATCTCGTTCCACAGAGTAGAGAGGGGAAAAAAGGGACAGAAATTCAGTCACTAGAATGAAAGCTTATTATCTAATGCGCCCGTGTATAAGTTCTATAATAACTGTGAAAAGCTTCTGCATGTCATTCAGTTGGGTCTTGCAAGAAGGTGGGGAAATCGGTTCAGTTGCATAATGACTTTATTCCATCCTGCAGGGTTTCCTCATGTTTTCAAGATGTTCTTTCTTTGTGGTGTCTCATTTTCTGCATATTTTTTTCTTTTGGATATGAAGTGAGTCAAAAATGACCTGGCTCATACTGCTACACTTTTTTTATAATGTCATTTTAGATTTCAATAAACAAAATGTTTGATGGAGGACACTGCTCGTACTTTTATATGTGTATCGATTTTCCATATAAACGCTTTCGGTATTCCAACTGCATCTGAAAATGGTCGATATGATTGTTTACAAAAGGAAGGCAAAGTGACATGGACCAGAAAATCATTTGATGCTATGAAAAAAGGGTGAAACATGATAATATCACAACTGAGACCGATTCACGATTGTTCAAGTAGATGTATTGGCCGGACCATGTTGCCGTGGCTACATCCCCTGATCGTTGCTGCGCAGACTCTGGCTCCAAATGTGCAAGATATCACTGTTTGTATCCAGGATATTTTAGCTTCATTTCTGGATAAAGGAAGTTGAGACCTGTCGTATGTCTTTATATGAAGTTAATGTGGTAGATTCACAATCTCAGGGTGTTTCTTTTAGAAATAGTTTTTTTGGAACTGAATACAGGATTTGAATGGAAGGCTGCTCTTTGGCTTGATGCAACATGTCCACCCACAGGAGAGAAAGGTCAAGCTAAATGTGACTTGAAAGTAAAACAGTTGTGCAAAATCCAGTACATTTAGAAATGTGTAATAATCACAGCCAGAAAGTGCAAATACAAATGTTCTGTTTCTGTCTGCAAAACAAATCCAGTAACTGTTTTTTATTTTTACGAGCAAAGTACCTGAGCATAAGTTAGTGAGTATGATGAAAGGGCTTGAGACCAAAACAGGAAGCGCTAAGACAAAAGGTGCTGTAGAGTGGATGTTTCCTCAACTAATATGCATTAGAGTAAGGACCACATCAGAGTGAGTGGAGGAGGCAGACAGAGGAGGGAATGTGATTCAGTGCTGTGAGAGTGATGTGAGCCATTTGTTGAACGGATGAGTGTTCAGCACACAGTGAGATAGAAAGGAATTCTGATGTTATGACTGCAGATTAGAGCCAGACTAACCTGATATTGTCAACTTGTAGGCAAGCTTTTAGCAGCGATTTCATGGAGGGGAGTTGGGACTAGGTGGCGTGATTATGAGCTTATGACGCGCTTCATTAAAATGTGCAAAAACAAAAGCAAACACAGATTTTACAGCTCGCATTGGATGCCATTTTGATGTGCGTTGTGAGCCGTTTGATAATTCGGTAGGATTCACAGCATAACCACATTATCTGTGGAAAATTACAATGAAATTTCTCCTAAAATGGCATGAAGGGGTGATATGTGTGCGCCTCCAAGGTTCAATCTGTCACAGATAGTGGCATCTCTTTATGAAGTTGCATATTGCAATCAAAAGCTATCAAATAATAAAGCAAAAAGGAGTGTGTTGATTACGGGTGGCTAGATTCAGTATAAGTCTTGCCTCCTTTATGTCAGTGAATGGGACATGGACCAAAGAGTCAAAGAACAAGTCAAATACAAGTTTCCCAAAGAGGGTTTCTGTGTTTTTTAGGTAGTTTTTATCACACTGATGTCTAAAGTACTCATTTTCTCCAGTAAGTTTGATTTTAATTAATTGACAATTGACGGATGAGACTGACTCATAATTGGTTTAGCAAACACCTCAATACCACAGCTCCATTCCACAACTGCTACTGTGCAGACTCTGCCTCCAAATGACATGTTCAGCTCAAGATAGCAGTGTTCATATCCAGGATATTTTGGCTTTATTTCTGGATAGTGGAAGGAAGTCCATCTTTATGTGCAGTCTATGGTGTAGCTGAAATACAGTGTAGTAGAGTCTCTTTAGTATGAGTCATTTTTGGGCTATGAAGCATGACGGTGCAACATTGTGGACTCCTTGGATGAGGACAAAAACATAATGATTTACTTCAGGTGATTGTACACAAATTTAAAATAATTATGAACACGATATCCAATTTCTGTTAATAGGTTCCAGTAAGTTCTGCACACAGGACTTCAGTTAGGAAGAAAAAGGCAGTGCAGTGCCGGTTCATCCACTATCTAGAAGGTCAGAGGTTCAATACCTGGTTCCTCCAGTCCGCATGCCATAGTACCTGAACCCAAACTTGCCCCTGCTGGTTGTTCAGTCAGACTGTGAATGCTGTGGGATTGAAAAGCTCCATGCATAGAAGCACTGTATGAATGTGTGCGTGCTGAATGTAATTTAAAAATGTGCCATATAAATAAAGCACATTTACCATTTAAAAATGGGTTTCTTTATAATTAGCTTTTTCTTCATTCCCTGCTGAAAGAGCAGGAATTGATTTTTAAAGTGGACATTTCATTGATGAATTTGTGATCTCGTGCAGTGCTTGAGCCCAGTCCAATAAGGAGTGTTTTCCAATAATCAAGGTAATATTACACAACCATGAAATATACTCATTGTGGGAAGAAAAAGAAGAGAAGGTCATGTACTGGGGCTAATAACTGCCATGAATAAAGCAAGATAATGTGCAATCAAACGCTAATGATCGAGGAAGCCTGCACGGACACAATTAATTTATGGTCATTTCACCCCAGGCTTCCTGGTAACCATCACAGCAGTCATCTCCCTCCCCCTATACTCAGTCCACAAAGGCAGCAGATTATTGCAGTCAGTGTTGTTGGTCAAGTAAGAGACGGTGTCATCTTAAAACATTGTCAAGGCCAGGCAGAGGCATTGAATGTGTGTGGTTGCTAAAAATGTCTACAGTCAAAGGAAATGAAAACTGGCCGCTTCAAGCTGTCATGATCCAAACCTCTCAGTTTGGGGTTTTTATAAGGGGGCTTTTGTGTCAGCTTTCTGACATATTAAAGCTTTGAATGCAACTTTCATTCCCATTCAAACTGTGGAGATGTTTGGAAACCGACACATTTTGTTCTGGAATAAGACAGAAATATATATTATGTGGTAATTCTTGTTTTGATTTATTTCTACCACATTTAAAGTAGCTTATATTTAAAGATTGAAAGTTTGTTAATGTGACGGAGGAACATTTTTCAAAAGATTAACCTTACTTTCAATTACAATTTACAGACTATGTATTGTTTGTCATTTACTTTTTTTCTTTTGGGTGTTGTATTGATGATCTTGAGTAGCTCTCTATGTGCTTCGTTCCTGTTTCTTGTACTGCTGTAACAGGAATGTAATTTACATTGTAGGTAAGAAAAGGAAAATAATACAGAATGACGTTAATAATCCATTAAAAAAAATGATTTTTTTTAGATTCAAGTTTTACATTTCAATAAAAAACTAAAAGTCTTCAATTTAGGAAAAGATTACAGACTCATTAATAATTAAATTTGAACATCACAAACCTGAACAATAAAAAGTACTCTGATTTTTTAACTTGAGTTGATAGTGGGTTATCATGAGCATCTGAGGTAAAGCAGTGTGGATAGTTGATCGGGCAGACCAGAGGCTGTTTCCTCTTTTCCCAAAATAGCTCCCTTGGTCTCAGCCATCAAGAAACTGGGTCAAGGAGCTTTCTGGATGCTGATGCTTAATTGGAACACTGGTCACTGAATAGCTGCTGTATAGACAGGAAAACAAGTGTATGTGTGTGCTTTTTATATACGTGTTTATGTGTATATATACTCCACTATGAGTTATTAGAGTGTATGTAAAGCCTCAAATTGAAGGTGTTGACAATGTGAGTGATCACAAACTTTACTCATTCAAAATAATAATTAAACATCAGTGGTAGATCAGTAGATCAGTGCATGTCAGGAATGTACTGTGATAGTAACTATGATGATATTTTATTCATACGAAAGATAAAATCAAAACTCAAATCTGAAAATTAAGTTGTGTAGCATCAATGACGCGTCCCATACCGGCCTACACACACAATTTCAGAATCTTATATTTTCTTATTTGCTATTTACTGTGATTTTTCTTAAGAGTTAAAAAGAGTGCATGTTCTGTTTAGATGTTAAGTGCTCACTGCTGTGGAGGTACATCCTGTCAGTCAGCTGCTGTGGACTCTGTGAATGCAGTGACTCGGCTGTATCTCTTTAGTTACATCAGTTATAATGTTTGACATAAAGGGATAGTTCACCGAAAAATGAAAACTCACCCATTATCTACTCACCACTATGCAGATGGAGGAGTGGGTGACGTGTTTGAGTCCACAAGACGCTTCAGGAGTCTCAGGGGTAAACAGCGTTTCAGCCAAAGTGACCTCTTCTTCAGACGTGTTAAAATGACAGAAAAACAACTCAACATGCCTCCACACTGCTTGTGTGGTGTCATCCAAGTGTCCGCAAGCCCCGACATTTATATTCGACTCAAAACAGCCTCATTTACACCGTGTTTATAGCCTATGTGTCCACTGATAGGATCCTTGGAGGAGTGTGCATGAGGGTACATGAACACGGAACACCGCACACACTCTCGCCCAAGGGGAGGCGCGGGATGTGCGTTTGTGTGGCTACGTCCCCTAGCATCGCCACTTCTGGTAGTTGACTTTTAGGCTTATTCGACTCGAAACAAAGTAATTGACAGAGTGTTTTAAGTGGTCTATTGTGGTTCCAGCTCTGCTCTCAGTGAAATTTTTTAGATTGAACTTCGTGTAAAAGCCACAGCAGCCCTAACATATTTCCATTCAGCAGACAATTACAGCCACTCTAAGACAGCCAGGTGTAAAGTGCAGCATCCAGCCCCCTCCTCCTTCCCTGCGGTGACACAGTAGGTGATGTAAAGCCTTGGTACTGGAGGGGCAGATGTGAGAAATATGCCACAGATACTGCAACTGAAGCTGACCCAGATTCTACGAGAGGGAAGGTGATAGGAGCGTCTTATCTTCAGAGTAATTTCCTTTGTCTCTCAGGCAGGCGATGACAGCTTTGCCCTTTTTGTTTGATCCAATATTTCAAAAAGGATTTAAGGTCACCCTCATGTGAGCTGCTACTCGTATCTTCAACATGTTATTTGACCTTCATCATCTGTCCTTGTTTGTACTCAGGCAACGTGTGTGTGAGATAATTTTCACTTTCAATTCTAAGTGAGGACAAGTTTGAAGTTGTGGATGACGGTGAAGGACAGTTTAAGGTTAGGATGTGAGTCAAAGATTGAGGGTGCCCCAATTTTGTTGGTGGTTCAATCCTTGAGTCCAGTCTTTATTCTGAAGTGTCCTTGGGTTCAACATGTTTATAGAAATTGTGTTTAAGCCGCAAGTGTCTTTAGACATAAAATTACCTGACTACACTCAAACAATATATGCAGTATATCCTACAGATGTACTCAGACTGAGAACAAAGCAACATTTAGTTTTATGACATTTGTTGAAATTGTACTTCAGGAGCATTCGTACATGATGTCTGTTTAATCATCTCAAACATGCACTGATTATACAGACATTAGTCGTAAGCTATCGAGAAACAGGCTCATACTGTTCTTCCTATCGTTCCCCTGCAGTTTCTCATTTCTCTCATTTCTCCTCGTGTCTCATAGTCTTGAGATAGGCAGAATTTTTTCACTCAAGTTGATGCATTGCCAAGGTTTGCAGTTGCATCCTAGCCTCAATTCGTGGAGGCTAAAACATGTCCTCTTGTATTTTTCCAAAATTTGCTGAGCATTTTGAAGCACATGGAATGTCATTGCGTGTGGTGTTGCAGACTGCACAGTCCATCTGAGCAGACCATTTTATCCATTTCATTTTTGAATTATTCTGAGTCAGAGGAAGACTGTGGGTAAAAGCAGTGGTCTATGGAGACCACGTTTACTTCCTTTTAATGTTGTTGTACCAGAATTGGCAAAGGGCAGTCGCTAGGTTGTCCTTAATTAAATTGAGTCAAACTGCTAAAATTACTATTTACCCCTGCTTCTAGACAAAAGGACCACATTTTGTTTTGGCATGTAGTATTGATAATATCAGAATTGAAATAAAAAAACACAAATGTCACTTTAATTTTTTGCTTTACTTACATATCAGCATTCTCTAAATGCATGCTTTTGTTCAGTTAAGGATTTGCAACTGATTGTGACAGGACACTTTTCCTCGATGGCACTCAAAGTCAAAGGAAAGTGAAAGAGGTGGAATTTCCATCTAACAGAGGACCGGGGGGAGCATTGTGTTGACAGCCAAATGTGAATCTGGTCATGTCGCAGCTGCTAACTTGTCATTGTGACTTTAATAACTAAATTCCACGTTGACACAGAAACGGGGCACATTGACTTCTAAATGGCGAATATCATAAAGTGTCTTGTGCGTGACATCGCAAATACAGGAACGATCACTTAGATTGAAAAGGCGCTGATCTAATCTAATGGATCTATATGTATTGTTTTCACCCTTTATATCAGAAAGACCCGATAAACGTGATAATTTAGGGTTACAGCTCCTTAGGCCTTCTTATATTAGCAATTTCCTGGTATAAACCAGCCATTGTGTGCAATCTGTTTCCCATCTGTCTCCTGTCTGATACTGTTTAGTACTGGCAAATTTCTATTGTGCAATCACCAAGTCAAAATTGTGTCTCTTGCTGTATCAATACCATTTTAATCAGGGCACCCCTCCCCATGTTTAAATGTGTCACCGAAACCAGTTGTGATTTACCGCAAAGAGCAAACTCAGAAAAACTATAAAGCGTTAAGAAAACGTGAAGTAACAAGAACAAAAAAGCACCTTGCAAAGAAAAATAAGAAATGCAAATCAATATAAAAGAAGCTGTGATTTTAGATGCACGTCCCATTCCTCTGCACTTCACAGTAATCTGAGGTTGCAGCGTACATTTGCTGCTTTTCAATTTTCCATTTCTTTGCATTTTAATGCACAGAACAAATGAAGCCCATTATGGTTTACTGCCTGTGTTGCTGCTGAAAATGAAGCGATATAGAAAAGGATTTTTAATGCTCTCACACATATTACACTCATAAAATTACTAACACTGTCAGTCTGAACAAAAAATGCGCATCCCTGGAGAGGAGCTGCTGCCACTGCAGGAAAATAAATAAACTTTTCAATTTGTTCTTTTTGATAATTTTAACTCCAAGACAGACGAATCAAAACAAACACCAGGGGCATGTGAACCGATTTCTTTGAGAAAAATAAACAGTCTTAGCTTGACAAACAGTGACTGCAGCAAGTGATTGACTGTGAGTAAAGTGGATCAGTAAACAAGAAGAAACAGCCTGAAGAAAAAAGAAAGGAGAAACTGTAATGAGACAGACAGACAGATAGAGAAACACCAGGAGAAAGAGGAAAACAGAGATGGACTTGTCAGCTGTGTTGCCCTGGCAACTGCAGCCAGGAAACAGCAGGAGTGTTTTATTTTCATGTTTTTCTTTGTTTTCCTGCTGTTTGCTGGGATGTTCCAGGATGTGACATCAGGGTCTCGCTGTCTAATGTCTGTGTGTGCAAACAGTCTGCCATGCAGCTTACGAGCAGCACTCGTTATCTATAGTACTGAACAAAGCAGCTGGAGCCATGACATTTAAAGAAGGCGTGTTTGGTGATCCGTCTGTACGCCGTGCAGGTTACCAGGGGCAGGAAGCATGTGTTGGACGCATGGCTTTCTGTCTGTTGTGTATTAGCCTCCCAGGGATGCAAATATTCTATAAGAGGAAGGATTTGACAAGAGGGAAGTACACTATGTACGTTTGCTTTGGAGCTGGAGTGGACCACTTCACACGTTGGGGGCTGAGGATGTTCATGCTGAACAACTATTATTGTTATTATTATTAACAACAATACTAAGTAATTAGTAATTCATTATTATATGAATTGTTGCTGCTATCATTAATAATCAACTCTTTTTACACTGTTATTGTTTTTAATGTGAACTAGTCAGAGCTGATACCTGATGGTGCACAAGTGTTCCCAGTCTCTCTCAAACACTTCACCCACCCCTCCATCACCTTTGTGGTGAGTAGATAAAGAGTGAATTTACTTGTACTTACTAAGTACTTTACGGTCCATACTAACACTCACACTCTTGCAAATGTAAAGCCCAGTGCACCAACCAATAACAATTAACGGGGGTGCCACAAACAATCAATCAATGTGCCTGCAGGAACCCTCCTCCATGTTGCCGGCAGAGTTTGAATATTTTTTCATTTGAATATTGAATGTGAAAACTGCCCAAAGTGAAATAAAATTGTTATTAATGCAATGTCTATGGCAGCACTCATCAGAAAGTCACACAGAGCCACAGGATATTATGAATTAATTTGTTTCCCTGTAGATGATTGCTTCTTATTATAAACACTAGAGGGAATAGAGATCCCAGGATTGAGTGCCTGTCGAGTTCAGTCGTGCATGGCACATAAACATTTATGGTGATGATAATGGTTGGTTGGTTGGACCAGCAGCTTGTAGAACTGAGAGGTGCAGTGTTCAGGTTGGCACATAAATGCACTAAAGGCCTCTTTGTTGGGTAGCTGCTTCTGTAAGTTGATCATGTAACACAGGCCAAATACACAAATATGAATAAAATGTCACAGGATACTGCAGTGGTAATAAAACCAGCTCATCAAAATAAGACTCAATGAAATTTTCATAATTCTTTTTGGCTAATTCGTGGGTTATGTTTCAGTCTGAGTTTCACTCTGCTTCAGCTCAGTTTTGCTGTTTGTCCACTCCTGATAGGAATATGTGACTCTTAAGCTGATGCCCGTCACCCATAGACTGTATATATGACTTCCTCACACTTTCCAAAATTAAGCCAAATTATCCTGGATGAGGATGCTGCCTACACATGACTGAGAAAACACTGAAAATGTTGAAAAATGTCCTCTCACACTATGTTTAACAAAGCGGGGAAAACAATTCCTGGATCTGCCCACTGATCTGGATCTGCACCAAAAGTTTATGGGTTAATTCCTGACCCATAATGCATTCTTCCACCAAGTTTTGGGATAATCTGTTGAACTGTTTTTGCATAATCCTGCTAACAAACAAACAAATGAACAAACAAACAAATGCAGATATCTTCGCCAAAAAATGAAATACCCAAATGTGAAAAGAGCAAATCAGAATTCAATTTGTCAGACTGCAATATGGCATCATGGTGAAGATGCCCAAACAGCAACGTGCAGTGTCACAGAGATGGGAAAAGATACTGATGAGTCTAGTTTGTTTTAAGTGGCAACAGGCAGGTTATCTGCTTGATTGCACAGTGTAATGACTAACGAAATAATCCACCATCTGTGTTTACACTGGTTCCCTGTGAGTGTTGTTTCACTAATTCTTTCTGCCACCAGGCATGTGATTTTGCTGGAAAAATGAAGGCGTGATTTATGGCACACAGGAAGTGCGTCTGCCAGTGCACAACCAAAGCAGATGATTGTGCTTTTCTTTGCTCTGGTAGCTCAAAGAAGCTTTACCCAGGTAGAGGAAATGGTAAATGATGGAGAAACTACCTGACAATGGAAATAGAGCCCAGTTGTCAGAGGATGTGTAAAGAAAAAAGACAGACAAATGGTGAGAGCTCTGGGACTTCAGTAATAATTCAGTAATCAGTTATAATAAAACCTGCCTGCTTCTTAATACTACTGGGTGTTTCACTCTGCTGTTATCACAGCCCTGAGATCCTGGGTTGGAGCTTGAATTTAGATTTTTACGGCCGTGTCTCACTTTGGACTGCAGCCATGTTTTGATCCAATCCTCTGACAGAAGCACCAACAGTAATCCCACTCGTCCATTTCCACTAAATTTGATTGCTTTACAATTTAGATTTTATCACTTGTGTTGTTTCTACTCTTCAACAGTCCAAAAAACAAAACCACAATGCAGTGAGAGTTCTGTCCTCACCAACCCTCTTTCTTTTTCTCTGCATGCTCACTGCTCTACCACACATATGTTGAACTACACTTATTACAAAGAGTGCCCTGCTTCCAAAATGCGGGGATACATGAGAAAACGTCAGATATTATCCTCTGACTGCCTTATGTAACTCTTGGGCGTGTGTCAGGGATAATCCTCTTAGAGAGGAGAAGAGTCGCCTTAATAGGAAACAAAACACCATTTGTCTGCTCTGCCCCCTGCTTTTAATAATCAAAATGGAGTTTGTATGGAGGCCACATCCCCAGAGTAATCCACGCTGAAGGACAAGCCTCTACACTCAACCTTTGATTATTTACATGTTCAAAATTACCACTCAGTTATAGGCCTCAGATAAATAGATGTGTTTGGGTGATAAAAAACTTCTGGAGGATGTTTAACACAATGAAATACTATTGTGAGTGATGTCGGTGCAGATGCTTTATCCACAGCAAAAAAGGTCTGTGAGGCGAAGAAGGTCATGTAAATGTACATTAATTATATATTCACTCAAATGTGAAATATAGTTTGATCGATTTTCCAGATTTCCAGTGAGCAAGCTCATTAAAGTGTCTTGAAGGCAGAGTTATGTTTCATCATAAATCACAGGTCAGTAAGGACGATTGTAAAAACCCACTTGTGCACTGAGACGGATAACAAGCTGCTTAGCCAGTGAGACCAGCTTCATGGTCCACAAAGTGTGTATAAAACCTCCACTCTGTGTTGAGGCAACGACGTGTGAATGTTAGAGGACACGCAGACTGTCACATTTCAATTCAACAATATCACATCATAGCAGTAGCATCAGAAAGGGAGTCTAATGAAAGCCATTTTTCTGAATTTACTGATCTCAAAAGGGCTTAAACCTTCCTGTTTGTGTTGTTTTAGGTTTGACCTGCCCTAAATAATAATGTTACAATGACAAGTAGATGAAGACATCTGCTTCTTCAGTGCAACTCAGCTCTCTGTCTCTCCCTGGTGGTCGAACAGATACATTTTCTTTGTGTGTGTGTGTGTTTATATTCAGCAGTGAAAAAGTCATAAATAGAGGTAAGCTGATTAGTTAGACCACATTTAGTTCAACAAAATAAAAAGGAAATAAAGGCTTCAACATTTTCTCTTCCCTCTTTATCTTACGCCAGGCAGAGTGGTGCAGGTTATCAATCGCCATTTAGAAATAGGTAGTAATTATAACCGAACAGTTATGTGAAAGAATAAATCATGAAAATAAATCAGGATTTGGTTTTCTGGTTCAGGGAGGTGGTGGTGTTTTAGTGTAGAGACTGCTGCTTTTATCTCAATAGCATTAGAGCAAAACTTTATTTTTTATCTGGCTTTAATTTTTGTGAAAACTTAAGAAAGCTTTTCTTGTTTTTAGTGGAGTTTCAATGATAGGAGTGTCACGATTAAGTTGTTGGATGTAAAACCATCAACATTTTTAACTTTATCATATGAATCTTACACCACAAATTAATTTATTACAGAAGAGGAAAGTACTGAAAACAAAAGTTTATGTGACTGTTTGAGTAAAACTATATATAACAAACACACACACACAAACAATTCAAAGTCAATTTCTTTACAATAAATAATGTTTATTACTGCAATTATCAATCTAAATTCAAATACATTTGCAATGTAAGCAAACTGTGGACACAGCCGCAGCTTGAGTAGAATAACTCTTAAATTATTTTAATTTTATTGCACTACACTATAGCAGAGCAGAGGGTCTGACATTCATTTAATTATCTTTATTTACAATAAAGCAAAATGTGAACTCCTTAAACAAGGAGCAATGTAAACAGGGTTTGTCATTCAGTAAGCTCCGCAGAGTGATTTTCTCACATCTGAAAGAAGAAATCGGTAAAAGCTGAGCCTTGCTTAAAACCTACATTCAGGATCTGAAGACATACGCTGTTGACAGTCCAAAGTGGTCGAAAACCATCCGCATAAAAACTTTATTTTCTTTATTTTTTTTAGCAAAACCTGTTGCCAAATGTTCAAGAGAACATCTCTCATGGTGCAGACTCAGGCGCTCCAGGATCGCTGTGACCCTGCTGGGTGCAGTTCGTCAACTGTCCACTTGGAGTTGCTGGTCTGACGTGGCAGGAGCAGGCTGAGAGTGCAAGGGTCTAGTATCATGCAGGAAACCCAGCACTCATCACTTTCCTTCACTGTGCATTGAAAATCAAACACCAGCTGATGACCTGGAAATAAGAGAAACGTTACGGTGAGTCTAAACAAGTGAACTTTGAAATTCATTTGAATGTTTTCTACTTCTTGGGTCTCATTTTCTATAGTCTTGTCAATTATTCCTGACATTTTATCTTTCCTTTGATGTACTTTGACTTTGGCCATTAAAAAATAATGTTTTATTATTACTGTCAAGAGTTTAAGGACCTGAATGTTTAAATATACAAGTTAACACTATTCCTTAGAGCAAACCCCAGATAAGAAAACATTGGTTAATATCAGATTTTTTGCAATATCTTCTTAAATTCAGCTGGTGAATGAGGCCCAATAAATGAAAACAATATTTAAGAATGTGTGGTTGTACCAGTGTGGTGCGTTCAGGGCCATTCCTTGTGGTGAGCCCTAACTTTCCTCTTCTTCTCGTTCTTCTCCTTCTGCAGTCTCTCCAGCTCGGCCTCATACATCATCTCCTGGATCAAATATTTCTCCCTGCGCATACGGTCCCGCAGGTCCTTGGGAAGATCTGGGATCAGGTAGGCGATCAGGGTCTTGATGGCAAAGACCATGTGCTGTAAACAGTTATCACAAATGTCAGAGGAACACTCCCAAAACAGAGGGAATACTCAGAATATTCTGGACCACATTCTTAAAGCGATATTTTGGGGAAAAAACTAACTCTAGGACTGTGTCGCCCACCGTGAGATAGAGACAGATGAATAATGGTAACTTAATTACTGTAAATTCTATAAAAGGGAAACGTCCAATTCACAAACATATGTCCAAAATAAAATATAAGGTCTATAAAACTGAAGTAGATTGAAATGGCTAAACCTTTCTTAACAGATTACCTCTACAAAGTTTATATAGCAGACACCGAACGACGTCAGGCTGAGAGCAGTGCAGGTGAACCTACACAGTAAAGCTGTGAGCCATAACAACCAAATTTGGGGATTCATCTGACTAAGTTTTTCAACATTTTAGTTAATATCTAAAGAAATAATGCAGATATGTTGCATTATTTTTGCATTATTGCACAGTTGGACTTTGGTGGAGGTTTTGTTTTCGCCTGTCTGTTTGTTTGTTGGTTTGTACTTTTGTTTGTAAGCAAGATTTCGATAAATGGGTGATGGAATCCATAAAAGTGTGGTGCAGATCCTAATCAGGGGACAGATCCAGGATTTTTATTTCATTTAATTGTTGATTTCTAAGAGAATAATTCAGGGATCTTGATGAAAAAAGTCAAGCATGCAAAGACGACTGATATTTGCGGAATTTGGTGAAGATCCCAATAAAAATCTAGAGTTTTTTTTTATGATCAACACCTTTTACATCACACACAGTAATTCTATCAATGGTTGGAAACCAAAAAAAGATGAGTGCAGCTTTACTTGTCTGGCTAGTAGTGCTGATTGATGTTCACTAACAGTCTAAATGAAGTGTCTCCTCAAACAGACAGACATGAATTGTATGGTTAACCTTCCAACACAAAGGCTAAATTGAATCCTGCAGTTAGTCCTGTTTCAAGCCCTTTTCAAATATAAATCCAAGAGAGCCAGTTTGAGCTATCAGGTTAAATCTATCATTGATAAAAACAATATAACAGATTCCAGTTCTGAGCTCAGCTTGCTGTCTGGAGTCATGAATCACAGACTGACCTCAAAAACAATAATGAACGCAAGTCGAGCTGCCAGGACGTGCCAGAACTGCAGAGTGTACGAGTAGGGCTCGGCAGAGTCTGGAGGCTCCCTGTAGTCACGATACCTGGAGGGTCACAACGTGGAGGTCAAAGTTCATGACATGATGATATCCACTCATGTTAGTGATTCAACCACTGACACAAAAGTCAACAAATTAAACAAAAGTAAAAACTACCGGTGTTCAGCTCAGGCTGATGACAATATATGTATAGATGAAAGAAAGAAATTATTAGTAATTGTCATATTACACCTCAAAATAAATTTAGTATGCAAAACATGTTTTTAGCTTGTACCTAGCTACGTGGTTTATCTACAGCAGCAGCTTTCCTGGTTCAGGAAGCCGAGGATCATGGGTAAATCCGCTGTTCATTGGTGCTTCAGTTCAGTAAGTTGGACTGCACAGTCAAAGCTCCGGATTTGTTTGTTCTCTATATGAAAACCACTTAATCCCTCAGACATGGAGCCCAACAGAATTAATAACCACATATGGCTGCAGAGGGCGCTGTTGCTCAGTAAAAGTTACATAGTGTTGATTTTATCAGGATCATCAGTGAAGTGATGGATGAACAACATAAAATAGGTCATGTCATCCGTTTTGGAGTTGCACAAATGCCTGCAGCCAAATCCAGTTAAAAATGAACATGTTTCCATTTCCAACAGATGTTTCTGTTTTTGGAAACTGTGCTCGAAGCTCGGCCACAGAAACCTCACGGTAACCTACCTGCAGTACTTCACAGCCTCTCCAAAAAGCTCAGAGCCATTTGTCCCATACTGCGATCTCCTCTCAAAGTCAGACACCCGGAACACTGAGAGACTGGCGTTGACGTAACCCATCATACATCTGAGGATAACACGAGAAATGAGTTTATCCAGCGCTTCCTGTGTCTTAAAACATGTTTAGGTTTATTTCACAAAAACAAACAAACACACAACATAACTAAATTAAAGGAATGCCTTGTTTGATTCTCACTCACCCCTCCCCTGCTCGTCCCTGACCAGCACAAGGTCCATACTTGTAGGCGTAAACAAGACGTGGGATGAAGTCTGAGGTAACGGCGATGACGAAGGCATTGGTGATGACAGACAGGATGCCGATGCCTTCCAGGATGCCATACCAGATCCCTGCCACAAATACACACATTCACTTTCACACCAAATTGATAGGATAGAGATAAATGTACCATATATTATTTACCCACCAATGTCTTTGGCTTGTGATGGCAGAGGTCGGCGCCACTGTGTGACAAACTTGTAGGCGTCTAAACGAATCTCAATGATGTTGTTGAGCAGGGCTAAGAGAGGCGCCAGAGGGAACGCTGCCACAAAGATGGTGGTGAAGCCGAACTGCAAAACTGAAAGATAAAGATGTAAAAAAGGATTTAGGAATCCTGTAGTTAGCTTATGTTCCTCCCACAGTCCAAAGACATGCAGATTGGTTAGGGTAATTGGAGACTATAAATTGACTGTGGGTGTGTGCCTGTGTATACTTTGCATTATACCATCATTTACTTACTTTTTCAAAGCTTACTTAAAAGTATTGAATAAGATGAAATGTTAATATATATTTACACACTAACAGACAAAATTTCCCTAGATATACTTCACAGCAGATCACTGTCACAATTACATAACACAGACTGAAGCTGCTTGGCCACCAAATGAAAATGTTCAAAAATTCTGTTGCAGAAGATTAAATTGCTGAGTACATTTGGGATACTCTTATAAACATAAACCAATTACTAAAGGCTGTGGTTCGAACATGGGTCAAAAACATTTTTGGAACTAAAAAGTGTGTTCTGCGCTTTAGCTGCTACTTACTCATCTCTAGGTATTCATCGAAGAGTCCGTAGGCATTCATTGGCTGCAGGTTGTAATCCCTCTCCCACTGTGGGAAGCTGGCCTTGGCGTTCGGTCCGTGCTCTCTCCTCAGCCGCCGCCGTGTCCACCAGTTCTGGATCAGCCTAGACAAACAACACCAGTGGAAACATGCAGCAGGAAATGGCAGAAACCAATGATCCCGCATGGAGACATTACAGTATTACTCATTATTCTGCAATCAAGACCACAGTACAGTGATTCCACATCTGGCTGAAAATGTATTTGGTTGCAATGAAGATTAAAAAGGCAAAACCTTGGAACTCACGGGTAGCCAAGCTCCATAAAGTTGTTCCAGGTCTGTTTTAGCACCATGATGATCCCCATCTGCATACACAGGTCAATGAGACAACCACTGGGGTGACACTGCAGAGACGAGGATAGAGAGAAGGATGTGGGATCGACACCGGAAACCACACATATCAGTTAATTCAGAACCACACAGACCTTGATTAAGTGTGTGTTCAAAATGATTTCAAGCAACACATGAGTTGTGTTTTGACTAAAGCTCCAGCAGGGATGAGTTCTACATAAATTCAAAAACTGTTGCAGAGTAGAGACATTAGCCACAGTTATTTTACAGTACACACACACTATACATACCTCTACATATACACATTTTAAATGATCACAGTCCCTACTTTTAATATCTTTTATATTTGTGTCAGTCCACAGTCCAGCACTGCATCCCAAAATGTCTGTGAGTGATTGTGTTCACAAGTTATTAAGCTGTGTAAAGGACTGAAGTTACAACATTGTTTGGCCGGCCCAGTTTCTTCATTGGCCATTATTTTTTCACAATAAACTGGCACCATAATTTTCTGTTATGGGCGGCACAGTGGTCCTGTGGTTAGCATTGTCGCCTCACAACAAGACAGTTCGAGATTGGAATGTGGGGTCTCGCTGTGCGGAATTTGCATGTTCTCCCCGTGTCTGCATGGGTTTTTTATCTGGGTTAGGTTTACTGGAAACTCTAAATTGACGTGAGTGCGACTGTGTGGATGGTTCTGTGATACACTGGCGACCTGTCCAATGTGAGCCTGGTTCCTATCTCCCCCTGTGACCCTCAAAGGATAAGCAGTACACATAATGGATGGATGGATGGACTTTCTATTAGCTGACCCCTTTATTGACATTTGTCAAAAATGTGCCTAGTGACACATCCGGTGACTTTTTGGACAAACTACTAGATTAGAAATAGGTGTATTGCAATGTATTGATGATAGTTGTAATATTTACAAATGTCTACCCTATCATTTCTACCCTATGTGCAGGGCAAAGCTCTCCCTCACTCGCTTTCTCTCTTGTCTCTTGGCTCGCAGGTCTTTTTGGGAAGCTAATGTCAATGACAGTTAAGTGTGCTGTGTACTCTGTTGAAGGAGGAAATGGAATAGTAGAACACCGAGCTGTCAAACATGGCATCTAGCTACAGATTGTGTACATAGTCTTAAAAAAGATTGTAGTACTTTGACGTTATTTTGCCAGTAATTTACAAGCTTTACAAAGCTGACATCAAATCTAAGTTCTAACTTGTTGATTTCTTGAATATAAGGCAAGTACCTTTAATGGGCACTTTTGTAAACAAGCTAATTTACATTGAAGAAGCAGCACAGTCCTCTAATGAGAGAACCTTTTAGACATTTCCCTGGAGCTTTTAGCCTATTTTGCAAATTCTCATTCAAGGCACAAACCCTCCAAGCACAATCATGACTCTGCACAGCTACAAATGGCTGACTGGGGCTACACTTGTACTGCACATGTCACATTTACAGAGATTTTCCATTTCCATTTCTGTAGCCGGGGGAACAAGTGGGAGCGCATTAGCTCATCACCTAAAAGCACCACCTCAGGCTCCTTTGTCCCCTCGGACCACTTCAGCGTTTGTTCTTTCCCCACATGTTCCCATAAGCGAGCAACACTTCCTGCTGATGGCAGTTGAATGCCTGATGGTGGAGCAGACTGTAATAGCTAAATGTCTAAACCAGAAATACTTGGATCCATAATGCTTTGCTGTTATTTTCCCATGGGGATGCACTACTCACTTCTTCCAGTTTCCAGCGATTGATGAGGCGTAGATATGCGCCAGGCCGCCCTGTGAACCTGCCAACCGAGGAAAAAAATTACAATTAGAGTAAAGTCTGTTTCTCCTATGTCAGGTGGCAGGAAGAATATCAATTTGAATTGTATTGTTTTATTTTATTTTATTGAGAAACCAAAAGCAACAGTGTCACAAAAAAACATGCTACACATAGCATAGACATTCCTCAGCCTCCAGCTGTAAATGTATCAGTATGGATGTGATGCTTAATGCAACAAAGGCCTTACGCATGGAATCCATAAAACATTATTCTAAAAAAACCTTCATATTGAGTTATTACAATAACTCTGTGAGCTGATATAGCTAATATTTACTCTGTCATCCTTAGGGTATTCTATAAAATGAGTAAATATTCAAAACGCCTCTATTCAGACTATGTACACAACTACACGTTTATTCCAAGGTATTCATTATCCTCTTAAACTCTCAAGCAACCTCTCTTTTCTGTTATTACCTCCGGCTACGGGGTTATGTTTTCACCCGTCTGTTTGTTGGCTGGTTTGTTTGGTTTGCATAAACTACTTGATGGAAAAAACTTGGTGAGAGGACGCAACATGGGTATGGGTCAGGAAAGAACCTATTAAATGGATTATTGGTACAGAACCAGATCAGGGGGTGAATCCAGGAATTTTCTTTCACTTTCTTTCCCATTGCAACGTTTTTTTTTCAACATTTGCTTCGATTTCTTCTTGATGGAAAAAGCCAGACATGTTCAGGGGACTGATTTTTATGACCAGTGTAATTTGGTGCAGATCCAAATAAAAATCTTTATTTAGTGAATTTAAATGTGGTGTCACAACAGGACTGTTGGGCCTTGACGGAGGTATGCCATAGTAGTTTAGCCTTTGTTTAAAATCATTGAAATATTATTTGTCATTTCTCTTATTTAATGATTTTCATCACCTGTCATTTATTTTTCATCTTTTTACTGACTAAACTAAACTTAACAACAAAATCAGTCCACTCCTGCAGTACCACCTTTTGTTCTCTATATGGGACTTTCTCACCTCCCCAAAAAGAAGGCGATGTAGAAAGTTGAACTGTTGAGGTTGACAAACTGAAAAAGGAACATCTTGAGAGTAAAGCTGTTCTCCCACTCTGACTCCGTCCTTGGCTGCTCTGTGGAGGTTCAGAGAGAGAAACAAGCAACAGTGACCCGAACAGATAAAATGAGATGTAAATATGGATAAAAATGTGCGGCATCAAATATTTAGCCAATGTCATGTAAGTTAAATCTGCTTTCAAAACTCACTTTCAGCTTCAACAATACTCAATCTGCTAGTATAGTTAACTTACCTAAGTTGGTGAGAAGAAGAGCTACTTTTTCATAGAGCTAGGGGAAAAATACATCACAATACAATTGTTATAATTTAATTGTTGCTCACAGCCAAGTTACGTGTGTTGTGTACTTTTGCGTCTCTGGGTCTTGGCTGTCATGTGTTAGAATTATCTCAGCTCCTAAATTAATTGTTTATTGACCTTTTCTCTCAGCACTGCAGCTGTCGGTGGGCGGCACAAACTCACCACGTTGAGGAGCATGATGATGCAGAAGTTGATGCAGACTGCCGTGCCCGTGGTCGCCACCTGAGAGTTGTTCCTGATGAGAGCCCAGCCGAAGGCGGCAAAGGTGCTGACGGTGATCACACGGTAAATGACGATGCCAAACACAGCGGCAATCACCACCAGAATCTGTGACATCAGAGTGTTGTGCAAAAGGTATTAAAACAAATACAGCAATATATAAAACTTAGACTGTATGCAACCTGGGGCAAGCCCCTCTTAGTTTGTTCATACAGAATTTAAAACTGGCTTCTAGGCAAATAAATGGAAAATATTCAAAAATAGACAAAAGACAAAAACAATGTAGTAACAATACTTTCTTTTAAATTATTTATGGCTGTAAGACACAATAAATGCAAACATGATAGTTACGCACATGCTTATTGACATTTATTTACCACTGAACCTCACCATGAAGAAAATTCCAGATGCTGAGACAACAAGACGACTGTATTTGTCGGTGAAGGCTTGGTAAGGCTCAGGTTTTCCAGAAATGGGATTCATCCTCTCCTTCTTGGAGTATTTGGCCTCAAACTGAGGACGTATTTCATCCTGAAAGACAAACAACAGGGAGTTCATTTAAATCCAAATAAAAATCGTCTAGATCTAGTGAAATAAATGTCGTCTCATAGGGAGGTAGGGTTTTAATCAGTGGCTGTATGGTAACAAATAAGGCTAGAAACCTGTAACTACCACCAATGTGTAGCTATGAGGCTTGTTTTAGTTTAAGTGGACTGTTGGGCCTTGACGGAAGTATGTGCTCTACTGAGTGCAATTCTAGTTGTTTCTGTGGTACTTTGCAGCAGGTACCTGTGGGTTTTTCTGGCATTGTTCTAACAAAGGACTGAATAGAGGGACAGGGTTTGGCTGAAAGGTGAGTGGGCAGGGCCTGATGACAACAGTCCCAGCAATGTTGTCACCAGTGACATTATGACCCTGGCCACCAAGTCAGACCTGAGGTTCTGAAAGCCTTCATTTTGTTTTCAAAAGTGTTGAAATTGTAAATTTTCTGTGTAATCGACAACAATCCCACCTTTTTAAAAATATACGCCTACAGACTCACGTAAAAAAAGGAAGAAAGCAAATATTCCTGAAGGCCAAAACTGTTCTTGAGACAGAAATCCTTTTGTTTGTGTTTTTAATCAAATAAAAGCCTCAAAGCCTCAAAAGAGCAACAAGTTATTTGCATTAAAAAAACATCATGGTGGAAATACAAACGGCTGAAACTTTGTCTTTTGCTTATCATGACATTCTTTGTACTTGATGTAGAAAAAACAAATTTTAAATGACCGTAACTACATCACCTCCTCTTCCTCCCAGTCGATGAGATCCCAGTCATAAGCAAGGACAGCTCTGCGTCTTTTCCAGAACTCTAGAAAGACTGTTGCTGAAACACATCAATAAAACGGCATCAGGAACTGAACAGTACTCCTCAATATTCTATGACTGACTGATAAGGCAGCAGAAAAACTGAACATAACATGTATTATGGATATATTATCACCTTTTAGCTTTTCATGTGCTCGTGGCTTTTAATGTAATGTCACAGAAGTCCAATGTTTAGTCACTTCATTCACTCTGACTATTCATTTGCTCTGAGGATTTATCGGAGCTAGTTTGTTGAAAATGATGATGACCTGCAGTTTGCAAATAGTAATGAGAGTGAACCAAAACAGTAAAGTTGAAGAACATAAAATCAAAACAAATGAAAGGCATACAGGATTAAAGTTCTCCTTCAGTTTGCGTCATTCCAGAGGGCGCTGTCTGAGTTCCGTGAAGGTGTAGGTGCAGGAGGGGGCGTGTGACATTGTGAACCTGAGGCTCACATTCCTATGAGTTGTAGACCAAGGGTTGTTCAAAAGGTAAATACACCTAATTCAAATTTTCATGTTGGTTTAGAAGAAGTGCACAGGCTGTTCTCTGCTAACACCACCTTTTTTTTTTACATGAAAAGCTATGGTGGGGAAAAAAAGAGTATGCCATTTGAAAAAAACATATTGAGAGTTAATGTCAGCAGCAGCTATCAGGTAAACTTCTCTTCTTTACTCTCCAAGTTGGAATTCAGTAACATTATGTTGATGTCTCGCACACTTGGTTCTTTTGTCTCTTGGTCTCTGTCCTGTTTCCAGCCACTTCCAGGGCTGTTCTGTGACTTTGTGACAAAGGTGAGAGTGAAATATAACTATTTATTAAGTTTGATTACTGCCAATAGGCAATCATGTTTAAAAAGTGGAGCTAAGAAAAGATATCCTTATTGTGCATGAAATTAAATTCACACTTTCCAACAGCCACCTCTTTGGGGACCACTTCAGATAATATATGGGAGTGATGGCGCCCCTCATAGACAGGACATTGATTATCTCGTGTCTCAGTTAAGGTTTAGTCACAACTCCGGATTGATGCCGGATAGAGAGCTATGTAAAAACACTGACAATTGATGAAATACTGAATTTTAATTAACTAGACATACTGGCCAACATGGATTCATATCTCTCAGAAAATCAGGTATTCAGCAGAGCCGGAGTGTTTTGTATTTAAAAATGTTAAAAAGGAGTTTGAATGGGCCTGAGGCAGCTAACACAATTTATAATATTATTGTTATTATTATTGTTACTATCATTAAATTCTAGGTGCTGTGCTTAAGTTTGTCAGTGGATGAGATGCAGAATCTCATCCAGGAGAAATCACCAGGCAGCAGAGAAAAAGCTCAGTATAACATTTTATTATTTACAGCAGCATTTTTATGTTTTCTAGAATCTTTTATTTATATTAAGGTTGATATTCTTACAATTATAAAGATAATACACGTTTCTTTGTACTTCATTGACTTGAGCAAAGGTCTAAGACTGACAGATGGAGTAAACTGTTTTAAAGCTGGGGGGATTTTTGGGGGTGCAGTATAAGGCCAGGAGGGATGGTGTGGAAATGTCAGTTGTTTACATGGCACACACGTCATGTAGGAGGGTCCGTTAGCAGGATTTGCCCCAGCCCCAGTGAGGTCAGCTCTGGTTAAATTGGGACAAATCCCAGTAGGTCATATTATTGTTGGGCTGCTTAATATTTAACTATGGTAGTTTTTATCTGATGCTGCCCTTCTCTGCATATCTTACCCAATCTCTCACCCCTCATAATTTCATTGTCAATAGTCAAATGTCAAAACACCTTAAAATGTCATCAAAATATATATTTTCCACTGGTCAAAAAACCCATTAACATCTGGCTTTTGTCTGCAATTAACATTCACTCCCACGAGTGAGGTGAGAGAGCGCCTCAGTTTTCAGTGCATGAAGCACCAGGCAGGCAATCTGGTCTAATGGCAACAGAAAGGGAGTCAATCGCCTTTCTATAGCGAGTTTAACTCAGTTTAAAACACCTGCATATACTCTCTTTGTAAAATAATTGCAGGGTCATTACTTAAAGACTTGATGCTGCTTCAGGCAACCCTCTAAAGAAAAAACACTAACACTATCGGACACCAATCGTTTTTCACTCTATAAGTACTTTAAAGGTCAGGATTCAACACCCACCACGCAATGAGGGCAGATGAAGACATCTGCCCTCAGATGTTACTGCATGTTATTGACTCAGTTCTGACTGATCAGTAATAACTTGTGATGCCAGCTGGTTTTAGTGCCAAGATAATCAGACTGTGTTGAAACTGAGGCAATTTCTGTTCTGATGTTCACTGAGCATAATGAAATTCACTCTTATTACCAAACAGACACAGACAGTTCTGGAAAGCATGTAGCGCTGAACAAAGTCCTGTGGATAGCTTACTTATTGCACATGTTTAACCTGCCTCTGCTCAGCACTGCTTCTGCAGGGACTTTGCTCTGAACCTCAGTATTTCATGCGCTTGCTTTCAGTTGATTTTCTCCATCCCTGTCGAACGCGCAGTAGAGCAAAATGTTATTTGAATGTGTCCGATGAAGGCGGCGTTTCCCATGTGGAGCCAGCAGGGGTGCACACTTCTAAGGAACCCTAATGAAGGGATTTGAGCTGATTCTCCGCTGCAGTTAAACGTGAAACATATTCGTTTGGACAGCGGCAGCAGCAGCAACTTCCAATACAGAAGTGAGGACTGTAAGGTCAGTACACAAGCAAGTTTTCTTATGTTTTAACTTGATAAAAATGTTGAACTGGAATAAATTTAAAGTTTTCGCAGATATCAGAGCAGCCTCTGCGTGTGTGTGCAGCTGTGAAAACGACTCCAGTTCTCTACACTGCTCTTACACTGTTTCATGATCATCATGTGTACTCATTCTGAAGTTTAATTCTAGTTTGGCATGTTTTTTTATTTATAGGCTCATTTCTACAGTTTTGTTCTGCTGATCTTTTATTGTAACTGTACATTTAGTTATTTAATCAAATTTTAAACCATCATCCTGAGAAACTCGATACATTGTTTTAACAATTCTTTTTTTGAATAGTGACAAATAGTAACGTGTCAAAATGATCCTTTGCAAACTGAATTTTCATGTTTAATCTTTCAAGCCACACATTTCAACAGGCTGCAGGACTTTACTGCCGGCACTGTTTAAAGTTGTGGAACTGGTTTAAAGAGGTGTTAAGTTTGTTTGTGAACGAGATGCAAGGAGATAACTAATAATAATAACTAAAAGTTAGCATTTAGCATTTCTTCTCAAGAATAAACATGACAACAGACCTAACCCTCCACATGTGTCCTTTTCTCTCAACATTTTGATGATAATCATTCATTTTAATTCCGTTTTGTCACTTAATCAGTTATTAAGATAACAGAGCGTTACTTAAGTCAATGTGTATTGTAAGGTGTGTTTTATTTTTTTGCTCATCCTGTGATTTTGGTTCTGCGGCGAATTGCAATTCACTAAAGAACTTTTAGGATAATTTTGATGTTGCATCACTTTATTTTTTTGGCCACATAAATTAATAGAAGCTGATTCTATGTGATTGCACAGGGACTCCTCTGAGGGAGCGAGACATCCAAATCATGGGATTCCTGCAGAGCCAGAACGTGACACTGAGCCTCACCCAGCCAGAGGTCACCCGCTGGGAGTCAAAATCAGAGCTGTCATCAACTGGTACTCTATCATTTGCAATTGTTTCATAAACTCAATATTGGGAATCACTTTATCCCCAAGAAAGGAAAGGGTAGAACAGATAAAGGCTATTGAGCAATCAGTAGTCTAAAACTGCACCACCATCATGGCAAAAAGGATAGAAATGGCAAAGCCTCTATAAGCCCATATAAGGAGAGTAGTTTATTACAGAGCAGGTTAATAAGAAAGACGTTTCACCTCTGTTGGGTTGAACTTTATCTATAAAAAGATTGAGCTTTAGATTTTAAAAGTTTTAAACGTCCTCTCCTACTGCAAGAATAAAGGTAAATGGTAGATTCTTTAACTCTAAAACTTTTCAACGTGGCTACAGGCAGGGTTGTCCCCTCAGCCTCATCACTTTCATACCATTCATTGAACCTTAGTTCAGGCAAAACAACACTAGACAGGATTAAATGCTCTTTCCTCAAGAGGAGTGGTGTAGAGTGAGTTTGTATGCACTTGATGCACTGCTTTAAATAATAGACCACACCACTTCACTTTATACATTCAACTGGTTATACCAGTAATACCCATTAAAGGACATTTTGTTAATATTTTAAACATTTACATATTCTAAGAGAAAAGACTTAGGACTTTTGACTTATACAGCTCCGGAAGGAATGTGGTGGAAAGGATGGTGTGTTTATTTAGCCAGTAGGCACTCATTCATAATTATTTAATGTGTGTGATATTCTGTTCTGAATTATTACTTCCCTTGATTTATGGTCCAACCAATACTTGTTTGCTTCTTCATGATTAGTTTCTTTTGCTTACTGTTTTTAAAATGTGAAAACAATTTTAAAAGTACCACCTCCAAAATGTAATAGTACACAAAACGCTGCCTTTAAACTTTTTGTTTTTCCTCCTCTTGACTGAAACATAGTTCCACTTTATCTTTAAATCACTATAAAACATGTATAAGTGTGAAACAGATAGTGTTTCCACTGGCACCAGAACAATGTCTGAATATGTCTGAGTGTCTGAATTATTAACACACACTAATGCAACAGGGCGTGCACTGCTTTCATTAGTAGGTATACAGTAGAGTGGGAGCTGCATCACTTTACTGTCCATGATCGTAACATGTTTGGATTTGTAGATATTAAGTGTTCTGCTGCCACATTTAATCCCCTCATAGGTTTGACAGAGTCCAAGACACTGGCACTTAACAGATCTACACTTCTTATTAGTTTCAATTCAAATGTCCTGACAGTGTTTGTGTCACACACCAAGCTACATAACCATCTCGTAAATCCTTCTCTCCTCTTACCCCTCAACAGTTAATAATATCATCATCATCCTGGGCATGTTGACCTTTGCCATCCAGCTGTGTTTACTTCTGGGCTTCTTGCTGAGATATTGGAGATTCGACAACAAAGTAGCAGAGGCTCTCAAACACTTAGACACTGCTGACAAACTCATTGGTGAGCATTCAGTTTGCTGTTACAGATGTTGTTTTGATACAGGAGCTGTTCAGATGTTTTTGAGATATTATCACAGATTAAGAGGCTCCTTTGAGACACAAAATCTTTGTTCATTTATGGAATATTCTTCATTAAAACAGATTCATACTCACGTCATATGGAATCAGTATTAACTGACTGGTCCATGAGAAAGAAAAGATCCATGAGCAATTAAATAGTAATAAAAGACATTGTCTGCACGTGTTTCTTTTAATTGCAATGCAAATACAAATCATGTATTTTATGTCTCCAGTTTTAATCTTAAGCAACTTAGGTTTCCATAGTATTCAGATGTATGATGAAATGATATGAGATCTATTCAATGACAACTGCTAGAAGACAACTTTTGCGTACACCAGCCAATCATTTCTTCTGATCCAAATGAAACAATTGGTTTGGTTTGTTATAGTCCTGTGATGCCACCCAGACACCTTTAGGTATTAATGGCCAGTGTAGAGGATTTTAACAAATAAGATAAAGGGTTTCAGAATTGTGCCATAAAACAATATAAAGAAGAGAATGTTCAAGGATAACAGCTGTAAATTATTTTCCAAACCACAGTGATGTAAGGTTAATTTTTTTTCTTTTCTTTTCCTCCAGTCCCCTCCACGGTCTATCCAGACATTTACAAACAAGACAGCTATAAGCTATTTAACGGTGACGCTGCTGATGCGTCATTGCCTGTGGTGTCTTCAAGCGATGACATCTATGAACAATATGAAACCTCTGGGAGATCTCTGTTTGCACCTTTCATTCCCTGGGACCTTGTTCAGAACTGACAGGCTCCCACCCCCTCTGGCATTTACACAAAGTAAATGAAAAATGTGGACATTGGAGGTTAGAGCTTCATGACATAACATGTTGGAGTACATGTCAGTTTTTAAAAGTAGTTTTTTTATTTAAAGGCCTGTTTTAAAGCTGTCTAACATCTGTCTGTATGTGGAATGCATATCTGGAGAACTGGTAATGTGTATTGTTAAGGGCCAACTGAAGTGCAGTGTTGAATTTTGTGTGATTTAAACATGCGATACTTTCAATATTAATAAACTGAATATAAAGAGATGACCAGTGCTCTGTAGCAGTGGTGGCTGGGACTCATCAATGTAGACAACAGCGCGTTTACAATGGGCGTTTATGACAAAAACAACTGATACTCCAGTTTGGGGTTGTGCGTATGGGGTCGAGCTTTACTAAACCTTGAATATATATAGGTGAACAGCTGTTTGTGCAGGCATCAGGGCTCTGTGGAGTGTGTATTGCAGCGGGTGTTAACTTGTCGCAGTAACATTTACAGTTTCAGAAAGAAAGCTGCAACCAGAAAACTGCCCATCCCAAACAGACACTGCTCTCGTATTTACAATGGGTCAAATGTGTGTGCGTGATGTGTGAATCGCCACCCAACTCTGCAGTTCCCCTCAGCTCAACACAGCTTTGTTTTGGTTTTATGGCTCAACATCTTTGGTTCACTCTCTCAACTCTACTCAGTGTTTTTCTCAGATTCAAAGCTCAGATAAACCAGATTAATGTTACCTGCCCTCTCACAAAACAGCTTGTGAACATACTGGAGATGTAAAACTTACCCCAGACAGCCATGAATACAGCAAAGAAAACAGTTGCCCCGTTGTCGAAAAGATGGGTGACCTGAGAATGAAAAAGAAAGTCCTTAACATGATGCTATAGCAATTTAGCAAAGGTTCAATATAAATTACATCCAGTGAATCCTGCAAAATGTGCATACCCTTATATCGATATATTGCTTATGTAATGCGTAAGCACAAGTGAGGACATATAACGCTTCTGTTGTTTTTCCTTGAAGAAGAGTTTAAAGGTTCAGTGTGTAGAATTTAGTGAAATCTAGTGGTAAAATTACATGTTGCAGCTGAACACCCCTCATGTCACCCTCTCCTTCCAAACATGAAAAAGAACCTGTGGCAGCTCCAGTTGTCATAAAAAGATTTTTAGTTTGTCCAGGTTGGACGACTGTAAAAAAAACATGGCGGCCTCTGTAGAGACGTGTATCATGATAATTATTGATATTGACTGATAATATATTTATTTTGATATTGTTTTTTTGCCATATCACCCAGTCCTAGTTCATAGTTGATCTTTATAGATTGACAGATTGTCGTTGTGCTTAATCATTTTGAGTAAAAGTCTCATTGACAGATTTAGTTGGCACGCAGCACATTTTCCTATGAGAACAATGACAGCAGCACAGCTGTCAGGAACACTTTGTCCCGTCGCTGCTGCGACATTACCTTGGCATAGATGCAGCTGTCAGACAGTCTCAGGTAGGGGCAGTACTGGTCACAGATGGGGCACATGATGATGTCAGTGGCCTGGCAGATTTCTTTACTGGAGAAGAACAAACGGCATTAAGCTCATCAGAAATCAGATTCCGGTAAGCCTGGTATTACAGTGACCAGCGACAGTCAACTGAAAGTCCATAGTCAGTTTGAACAAAGGCAAGGTGTGTGTGTGTGTGTGTGTGTGTGTGTGTGTGTGTGTGTGTGTGTGTGTGTGTGTGTGTGTGTCCATTCAGGTTTTTAAGTTGATAAAATGATGCTGTAAAAATGTAAAGAAATTCTCAACACATTCCTATTGTACAGCATTGCAGTGCTTCAGCCATGGTCTTATAAGTGCTGAGAGAGCACATTCACCCAATTTTATTTAACCAGAGAATCCTGAGTTAGTTTAACTTCCTCTATTTTATGAACACGAACATCCAATACTAAGCTACAAGGGACAATTTCACACTCCATTGACTTTCCTGTAATACCAAATTAGTTTTGTGTTGAGAACCGTCGCTTGACTTTATCGTTAGATAAATGGACTCTGTGCTTACTACTGAGGTGCATGTACAGCACAAACAACAATATGAAGCAGATAGAGGCCTGATTTATTCTACAAAGTACTTTCAGTAAAGATACGCACTTTTATCAGAGAACAGAGGGGAGGTGTGTTTACCTGACCTGGCAGTGGTCCAGAGTGAAGACGCCATACAGAAACACCAGGAGGCCGACCAGTGCGGCGGGAAACAGCATCCCTGTGTACCATCCGAGCCACGCGAAGTACAGGCCGATCTTCTCCCCGAAATACCTCCTGAAAAATATTCAAGGACACTACATTCACTGGATTTTGATTTTTAAAACATTCTACTACAAGGTAATGGAGTATTTCCTCTGCTACTGTCTGACACACAAGATAGTATTTTATTTCTCCCACAGAAATGTACAGTGTTACAGCAGTAAAGAGGGAATAGTGGAATACACACTTACAGTAAACACAAGGAACTATAAGAAACTATTGTAACCAAAATATATACAGTGATAAAATGTATAAACTGCATGAGTATGAGTTACCTGATGAGGTCCAGGGGTTGGTACTTGTACCAAACCCCCCACCAGGCCCAGCACTCGTACAGCAGGTGTCGGTGGTTCTCTGCTCCGTGTGTTCTGATGGAGTTTTTGCTGTGGTAGCTTCCCTGTTAACGTTCAAACACACACACATATATATAGACCTAAACAAACAATCTATGTACAGTCCTAGTGTAATACACAGACTGTAGATAAAGATGGATGACATGACAGCTCCTAAAGAGTGAAGCCAAAACATCTGGAACGCCCCCTGGTGGCTAGCTGCAGCATAGGTCATAGGCCCCTCCTCCTCCATGTTAAAGGATGGGACATGGACAAACAAATTTTGACAAGATATGCATCAAATAAAAAAAATCTAACATTTAATTTTAGCTGTTTCTTATCCCACTGATATATACTCAAATATTTGACGCTATAAAAACAGGGCAACATCACGATTGAGATGCAATTGATCAAGTGCACATATCAGATGGACCTCAATACCGTGGCTCCACTCCATGATCACGAGATGGCAGCACTATATCTTGGAATCAATTTCGTACAGTGGGAGGAAGTGATGAGGTGTCGTCCATCTTTATGCAGTCGTTGGTGTAGTGAATGATCAGTGAATGGGGGTATGCCTTTTCACACATCAGCGACCACATATGTGTCAGAGCAAGCAGTGACGGAACTGAGGTAATTAATAGTTATTATGGAAATCAGCCAAATTACCTCATGAAGAGGGAAAGCTGCCTCATATGAGCTGTTGCTCAAAAGACGATTAAGCCCTGGAATGAAAAAGAGAGCAGCATGAAGGAGGAGAAGCAGATGTTACATCCGAACCATCTGTGTCAATGAAATCATGTTAAGTACATAAACTGAACAGGTCTAGAAACGTGTGTAACATGCAGTGCTTATCTGATCCATTGAATGTGCTGTGGCCTCAGCTGCTTTCAGACATGCACTGAACTCTAGATAATCTCCTGATATAATCCGGAGGGGCTAAATGCGGGAACATAAATGTTCCGAGTTTCTCTGCCCAGCCCCCTCATAACAACTGTGTATAATGTCCGAGGGAGCCCATGTGAGAATACAGCAGGAGATCCTCTGCATTCACAAATTTAGACGGCGTTGTTGATGCGCTGTAAACAAAAACATGTGATCTCCGCAGCAGAATGAATGAGCTTTAAGGAAACAAGCAAACGGTGTAGTTGCAAAGAGGTTAAAAAAACTGAGAATTTGTGTAGTTATATATATTAAAGGAAAATGTAATTAGTTTTTACTGTGACAGCTATTGCTTTCTATAGGTTGCACATAATGACAGTTTCTTCAATTTTAATTATTTCAGTTCAGAGAAAAACTCACCCATCTTATTTTTTCCCTCCTCATATTTGACTCGCTGGAGGATGTGGTGGACGATGCGACTTCTGGTGGCGTTGTTGAAAAAAGTCTCTTTGTTGTGGATGATGAAACTGCAGTGAAACGAAGCGGTTATTACAAATCTGTAAGCTGTGAATGCGTGTGCGTGCGTGTGGGCCAATTAAAATCATAGAGGAAACAGATAGAATTCCAATGGCAAAAGTACAAAAGAGGAAATGGAAAATGTACCAGGCAGCAATGTATGATTAAGTTAAAATCATCTTCTATGGGACGGAGCTTCGAAAGGGCACTTCTGTGAAACTCACTGATGTATCCTCGATCGACTGAAGGGGGCGGTAAAGCTCTCGTTCTCCTCCAGGTCAGGCAGAGTGTTGTTGTCAAACTTCATGGGCTTTTGGGGAAGCCAGCCACGAAATTTGTTGATGCGCTTCTCCATCCTACAAGTAAAGTTTGTGTTAAAGCTGCAGCAGTCAAACTTTATCCGCTAGCTTGAATGTTGCCTCTGTGACTGAACACTCACCTGCTCATGAACTTGTGCCGTCGGTGCATGTAAAAGATTTTCCTCCTGGAAAATGGAAGGTGAAAATGACTGACTTAGCACAGGGTGACAATTCAGTAATGAGGGCAGCGATAATTAATGGTGCAACAATGACTGCTGCTATAATTACTACTCCTGATGTTGCTGTGGCAACAAGTACAACTACAACTGCTGATTATAATATTACTGTTAATACTAACATTAAATGTACGACCATTTTGTTTGACTATTGGAGCAATGTTTTTTATGAGTGGGTTCCTGTTTTGCTTGTATCATGTGAGTGAAATGTGAGTTTAAAGCATGACAGTGAAAACGTTGGATTCTTTTCCTTGTTAGAAAAGGAACTTGTGGTTGGTCTGTGATAAACGTAATGTAACGCTGAATTACAATTACACCTCAGGATTCTGAGTAGCATAGGACTTCTCCTGACATGATGAATAAAACACCTTTTACTTCATATGCAGACTTGTGGCCTCTTCAGGAGCATATTCCACGTTTCATAATCTCAATCAAATATCTACTTTGGATGGTTCTCACCTAAAAGGCATGCGTATGTTCATGAGCTCTGCGTAGCGACAGAGGACATCCCATGGTGCATGGACCTTCAGAAAGATCACGTCGCTATTGGTCAGGGAAGCCTGAGCAAGCCAAAGACACAAAACAGCAGTTTAACGTCAGAAACAAAGAAGACTTCAACAGGGAGAACAACGAAACTCAAGTTCAGCTTTTTTTCAGTGCTTTTTGTGCTGGCTGTGCAGTTTCGACGTACTTTACAGTAACTGTGTAGGAAGGGGCATCAACCCTTGTTCAACAGAAATATGTTTCCAGAGATCTGCTGTTTTCGTCACCTGCCTATTACTGACTGACTGAGTAGGAGTCAGAGTAAAGGTTCATGAATCAGGAGCTAAAAGAAGAAAGAGACCTAAAAATAATACAATGACTCAACACAAGAAGCACACAAGTGGCCTGCTGAAGGAGACGAGAACCATTATATTCCTCTGCATATTCTAGATCATGATGACCTTGATGTTAGTGCACTGGCTGATAGAGCCGCAGTCAACACACACACAACATCCACATTTTCCACTCTGTCACTCAAGAGGCACTTTTACTTTATAGGAGGCAGCAGGGGAGAATTTGCCATCAGCAAATTTGTTTTGTCATTATCAGTGGTGGCTCAGCGACGAACGTCACAGCAGCACTCAGCTGTATGAGCATTTGACCAATGAGGTTACATGAATTATAGGACTGAGAACTAAACTGCTTCTCCACACAAACTAGTATTGACACACTGGAAATTAAGAAAACAACTTCATCAAAAGTGACAACACATTCTGTGGAGTTATTGAAGTCTGCTACTCGTCAGTGGTGATGGAACTTCACAAGGCACTGAACTACAGCCAGGTTCATCACTTTTCATCACATTTCCGTTGTCGTTGTCACAATTTGCAGTGCGTCTCTCTATTTGCCCTTGTGTTGACTTTTTGCAGCTGTTTCTGTATTTGCATGTGTTGTGACTTTCTGCAGCACATGTGTCATCCATAATTTGCACGTGTCTTTTCTATTTGCCTGTGAAGAAAGTGAAAAAACAGTCCTGGAACTGCCCATTTGTTTTGATCTGTTCCAAAATTAATTGGTCTCTTTCTTTCTTTGGTTTCATCAAAATTGTTTACCGGTAAGACTGAATGTATTGCTACAAGAACAAAATGTTACCAATATGGATCACAACCTAGCAGAAGCTGAACTGTTGATATCTAGATTTGAACCTCACTGACAAGCGTAACTGTTCCTTACCTCCTTTTCCATCTGTAAGCCCTCAGCACGGATATTCCGCTCAAATACCTCCCTCTTCTCTGACAGCGAGCTGGACTTCCTGTACACCAGGATGTAGTCAATGCGACTTTTTCCATCACTGAAGCAAAGGCCGCTGGACTTACTCCTCCCCTAAAGACAGACAGACAATAGAGGGACAACCAGGAAAGCGTGATATTAGAGAGAAGATAGATTACGATGGACAGATTGATTGGTGTGTATTTAGCTGGCTAACTTTGAAGTAAGGGTGCCTGTGGGGAGTCCAGAGATTGAGTTTCCTCACTCACCTCTGAGGGACTACAATCTGACTTTGTGTTGTCGTCAAGGATGCTGCTGTGTGTGGCCGGGTTCAGCAGAGTGGAGTCGTCGTCTCTGGACGGGGTGCTGGTGCCATCTGACCTTTCCCTCTGGAGCAGCACCTTAACGTCCCTCACAGCTGCGTGGAGGAATGTATAAAATGAAAGACACAAAATGTTGATTGATATTTCTCTGTGTCATTAAGCACAACGCCTTTTATGTTACAAAGAGGCATTTGACTCATTGCTTACAATGATGTACTTTTATTTGAATTTGTGAAGCCTTAACCAAAATTTTAAGGAGGCTCTTCAAAGCTAGAAGTGGTAATGAAGTCTCTAAAAAATGTCATTGTCACACAATTTGCTCTTTTAACTGTTGAGTTTGTTCATTGGAAGGTAACTAGTCTCTCAGGGGATGAACAGGATACTCCTAACAGCACAAGGGCTGAGATAAATCTTGAGTAGGAATGTAATTTCTATAAGCAGAGCACATCACAGAATATAATTGTAAATTGCTCTGGCTGAATTCAGATTCTCAGACAAGGAACCAATGGAACAAGCGATGGTTTACTGGTATAAACAACTCTTAGACTGTCAATTAGATTGGTGAAATTAGGCAAGGTGGATTAAAATCTCACAAGTATCATTATACATTTAATATTATATACTGGAAGCATCTGTTTGGATTACTCTGTAAGGGGGTTATTTTAAGGCGACTATGGAATACCATATTTTCCTTAAAGTGAAGAAAGAGTGTGTGATCTAGGCAGTGCTCATGTTGTGGTGACCTAAATCTATTTACTTCACATTATGTGGACATGTTTTCCCTATTATGAGGGACAAAAAGCAAAAACCCCTAAAGTACGTCATTACATTTAGGTTAGGTTTAACTTTCGGTTAAGGCCAGGGTTAGGAAAGTAGTAGTTATGGTAGCAGGAGAAAGTTTCTCGGACATGATGATTTAATACTAATAATACATAACTGCCACCACATCATGTATAAATCAGCACCGCCACACTGACTTCTCTAACTTCTCTGAGTGTTGGCTCTCACCGAGGGGAGGCACATTGTCTTGCGTGCTGGAGTCCGGAGCTTCAGCCGAGGATTCCTCCATGATGTCTGAGTTCCCACTGGAGGGGAAGACGAGAGGTCTGTCCGCTGCGTGGTAGCCAGAGGCCGAGGGCTGCAGCGGGACTCTGCGTCGGTGGAGGCTCTGCCGCTGGGGCTCAGACCCATGTAGAGATAAACTCACACCTGCAGTTTTCAGACACAGAGAATAAGATTTCACTTTGTATCTGAGTGTCTGTCTGAGTCAAGGGACCCACTGGCACCTCTCGTTGTCCCTTTTGTTGTTTATTATTTGCTCTCAAAAGAGAGACACAACAAGCACAAGTGTATTGCTTAGAATTACTTAAACGGACTTGATGTGGGTGACAGTAAAAAAGAGCCAACAGTGAGTTCTGAAAGCCGGATGCATTAGCAACTGGCCAAGTATTGACTAAGTGATTGGTATTGATCACTAAGGATATTTTATGGTCACAAAAATGTATGGGCACACTATGACTGAGCAGTAAAAATTTACAGTTAGACCCCTCAACACAAACTCACTGTCAGCTATTTACAAGGTTATTGGCATGAATAATTACTGGGTTGCCACAGCTTTCATATGAGAGCTGAACGTCTCCCACAAAATTACAATTTACCCACAAACATAGAGAGAGACCAGTGTGAGAGGATTATGTTCACAAAAATACTCTACAATAAGACTGGTCATCAGACTTATGATGGTTTTGTTATTCCTTCAGTCTAATAACACTCTTTAAACCAGGAGTGATTTATTTTTTAACCTCATGGGGGCAGCACAGCAAGATGTATGAAACAGTGTCATAATATCGCATTTAAGAGTTGCTATGTCAAACACAAACATTGTGCAGGCACGGACGAACATCACATTCAATTGCAGTTATGCTCGTTGTGAGCAACTAGTAAACTGCAAATGCTTTTAGCTCAGTTTGCTCTCAACCAACTCCTGAGTGGAATATCCTGCTATTAGCAGCTAAATGTTCCACTATGTTCACCGGTGCGTGCCGTTTGGTTCTCTGCAGGTGATATGTGCTGTGCAACAATGAGACTCCATATATTTCAGAGTTCATTAATTCACTTAACCTCGTTGATGAGTGTTTTCTGTAAACTGGCCATCTAACTAAGGCTGTGCATACTGTATCTAGCTTGGGCAGCAATTATTTTTAGTTTAGAAAAGTCTCAAGCACACCAGAGTAACCCTTGCTGAATTAATTCTGTTGAGATCAAGACTGAACTAAAGCTTTGTGCAACAGATGAACTGATGAACAGTCTGATTCCTTTCTAGCCAAGGTCAAAGTCCAATTTATCAATAAAAGCCTTTAAAAGTTTAGAGAACTGGGTTATATAACCACTTACACTGCTATAAACCTTTTGTTTTGGTTGCTGTAGTGTAAAAGCAATATATATCATTAAAGATGTAAAGAAAAAAAGCAGGAGAAGACAGAGTGAGGAAAAGAAGAGCTGTGTAGCGTTCATCTCCTTCATAAGGATTAGCCCTTAAACACATGGGGAAAGACATGCACATTCACTGGGAACACACTAACTAATTGGGTCTATTTGTCAACCAGACGTCCTCCTTTGGGGGAAGAAATTATTCAAAGATTGCTGAAACAGTTTAAATCAATTGTATCTAAAAAGTTGTATCTATTACTCTCAGTCTCTGGTGAGCAGGAAGACTTCAGTGGAGGGGGGGGTGGCTGTCTACGAGGTCTGCCTGCTGAATTTTCCTATGAGACAGCAAAGGTGACTCAGCTACATTTTTCTGCTGAGCAGTCATAGCGGGGACAAAGATAGAAATTGGGAAGCGTCTGTGCTCTTAATCAGCCGTTGATGCTTTAGAACTCTGAAGCTGATGGATGTAGCTAATAGAAAAGTGATGAATTTTCTTACTTGTGAAAAGAATCAGTATTCAGCCTCCTCTTGCTCAAAACGAGCAAGGTGACGTAAGCCACTTGGGATGATAGGAGTTGTTTTCATCAGTATTGCCAATCTACGCAAATCAGTTGAATCCACGTTATGCAGTAAACGGCAATGATTAATCATAGTCCATCAAGAGTGATACAAAAGGTGTTTTTCCTACATCAGGAAGGAAGGGGTTGGAGTGACAGCGTTCCCTTTTCAGGATACGAAATTGTGGACATTTGTGTCATGGTTGTGGTCTTAGTTTGAGAACTGCTACAAAACTATTGAGAACAGATTTCCCAGCTTGAACAAACCCTTGTGGTTTTATGTACTGTATGCATCACACAAAATGACTGTCGGGATCAACAGCATCGGCTTGTAAACTTCACCGGTCCCTATTCAAGACGCTGGCCGACCCCGTTTCCTCAGCACCCACAGCCCTCCAACGCTGGTCTCATTAGAGGGAGAGAGAATCGCTTACTATAAATATTGGCTCTCAGAGGCCTAACACACCACATATTAGCCTATATAATGCTGCTATGCTGAGACAGCGGCCAGTCAAACAATGTATCCATCAAACTTTAATGGGCCTATGGTGCGTCTGTAACCCAAGCTGCAACTGAGGTCCCATGGTGCTGAATCTTTGGCAGCAAACAGGCAAAGGAGCAGTGGAGTGTTCTCTTCAAGCATAGTAAATACAAAATATAGTGTTTCATTAGCAATTTGTGAGGGTATTGTTTCTTTTTCGCCATTCCCTGTCCCCCGCAGTGATGAGTGGAAACTACAAATCCAGGAAATTATACACTCAACTTACAAGCTGTACAGTAGCAGTCCATCAAGCTGGGAGCTAACTAACAGCTAATAATCGCTACATAAATAACAGCAACCCTGACTTTCCCGGTCCAGACATCCTGACCTTTGAATACTTCATAATGTCAGACAGACCATATGCCAGCACATAATCAAACATTCACTAACTCTGCATCACTACAGGGAGTATTATTACTCAATAGATTATGTATTTATCATGCTCCTGATGTCCTTCATGTAAACAGACAGTACATCCTCTAATGCCCCACAGTGGGAACAGGTGTACGACATGCATGCTGCTCTGTATTAGAACAAAGACGGACAATATACAAAAGCACATATCAAACATGTTTCAGAGTTTTTAAGGGTTTTTCTCGAGCAGAAGGTGAATGAATAAAAACCCAACAGTTACTGAGTCATTTTAACACAATGATTTACAAATAATACACTAATTTAATAATCATGTTCAGTTGTGCTATTGGTGTTGTGGTGAGTGTTCTCTTGTAAAATGATCCAGCTTATCCAAGTATATCAGTTTCAGATTCTCCTGTCGTGTACAGTATATATCCCATCAATAATTGAAACTCAACAACCCACCAGTTTTGAATCGGGACCTTCAGTATTTGGAGCAAGATGCTCATGAATATTCCTGTGTGTGGAAGTAAGTAGGCTACTAGCCTGTTTTCAACATGTCAGATACATATTTAATCAACATTTCATATCTTGTGCAGTTCATCTCATTGCAAGGTTGTTGCTGCAGGTTGTGAACAGTAATTAGGTTACTACTTACTAAAGCTGCTTTCAGACATGCACGGTACTCTAGCTATCCTCTGCGCTTTCTCCAGAGGAGGTGTATGTGAGAATGTAAATGGCAGAGTCAGAGCCTTCAGAGTGTCCGTCCGGACGAGATCCTCCGCAATAGTCACCACGAGCGAGTTGGTGGTTGATGACGTTTCTAACACGCAACAGATGCAGATGTGCTGTTAACAAAAACACGCAATCTCTGCAGCTAAATGAATAAGTTACATCTTGCCTCCACCTGCTGCACCACTCCTCGCCCAAATCCTCCAGCGATTTCAGTGTTGTTGTGAACGCTTCTGAGCAGAAAATCTTCTGCTGCTTTGTTAATGTATGAAAGACAAACTCCGGACCCAATTCTCCACACATCCACTGGAGTTCAATGTTAAAATGAGCTTAAGTAAGATAGTCTAATGTAATATGATAGTGGTACATCCAAATCAGTTGCTGCATTTTGATTTGGATCTGAATTTGATAAATGGATCAACACTGGATTTTAATTGGATAAAAACTGTTGTTTAACGTCTTCTGTGGCTCTAAAGGCAGCTTTCTAAAGCATGAATGTGTCGATGCCGCATTGTCCATGATCCTGTTCCAGTCAAGGATCTGGGCTGCGTGTCATGAATTTCTCTCTCGCCTTTACTGTTGTGTCACTTAAGGATGTGATTAAATGCAAATTGGCCTGGGTGCTGCAAAGATGTGGCCTTGTGGGTTGATCCAACTTGAGCGAGACATGTGCACTCATTCATGCAGGGATGAGAGAAGGAGACAGAAAAAAAGCTGAGTTACGACTTCACTCAGAGTCTGAGCTGAACGAAAAAGACACACAGGGAAACTTGTTGCATCCACTGTGCTCGTTCACATAGCACCTCTGCATTGTGTACACTGGAGCAGATAGTATGGACGGCACAAACAGTCCTACAGCCAGATTTGTGCAAATGACAGAAGTCAGAAATTTGCTTTGTCTTTTTGTCTGAACACAGTAGTCATGATTACCAAATCCATTTTCAGTCCCAATTATTTATGACGTATAATTTGCGTCTTCTCCACGGGTGTCACCTCTTTAACATCCTGTGGACAAGAGGAGCCATACACCTGCATCTGTAGTGAGTTAGAAACGTCATTATCATGCCCACTCGCTTGCTATGAATTTTCCAGTGAGCTGAGTCCCACCCCTGTTTCTCTCTCTGTCCCCCTTTCACACTTAACACTCTGTCCTGTCAAATAATGGTCAAAAGCCTAAAAGATATACTAGAAAAAAAACTAAAAGTTCTAGAAAATGTCTGGAGCAGACTGAAAGGAGGGGTTTAACAAAAAAGGATATCTACTAGCAAGGAGGGAAGAGTAGGCTCCAGTGTTGTTCGAGCTAAGGATTCATATCAATGACGTAAGGTCAGGGTGTTTTCCTTTCCGCTTCACAGCATAAAGGTATGATGCTTAATGCCCTATTAAAATACAATTATTTGACTCTTAATAACTCATTCAATTACCCTGCAGTGCCCCAACATCTGCACCAGGACATATGAGTACGATTTAAATAGACAGAAAATGTGTCACATCAAATTAGGTTTTGTGAAAAGCTTTCTTTATGTCAACATATTTTCATTTGTGTGTGAGGACAGTAACTAATTTTGTGTGCCAAGTTGGTATGACAGACAAAAACAAATATTCCGAGCTAAAATGAAACAATGTGGTTTCTTGCGTAACACAACCCAGCCTGGAGATGCTCACACTGAGAAGACAATAAAAGATTGGAGGGGGGGGGACAAGAAGAAGAATGGGAGGCTGTGGGTGTGTGTGATGTGTTGCCAAGGGGATTGGGTGTCAGTCACTTGTGAGGAGGGATTGTTCGTTCCATCTGGATGCACCCATCATGCCCTGTGGTGGGGGGGTGCATATTTGTCCTGATGGCGAGCGGTGGAGATTTTCTGCCTGCTGTCCTGCTGCTGGTGAAACGGATGCAGAGCACACACACATGCGCACACACACACACACACTCCTCGCAGTGGCATGACCCATTGCAGCGTCTTACGAGTCCTACATCACAGAGGGTAAAGAGTGTGAGACACACTTAGAATCAGGAGAACGGGGGACACCCTGGAGAGCAAATGAGAGTGTGTGTTGTGTGTGTGTCAAGGTCAAATGCTTGAATGGTCACAGGGAACTGCGAAAAAAAAAGAGATGAAGCATCGTAAAGAGGAGAGTGAGTAGGACACAGCAACACATGAGAGAGAGAGCGAAAGAGAGAGAGCGAGCACTGCAGCAAAAACACATCCACTCTGGAGAACAAGCTGCGTTTGCTTCAAGACAACTTGACGACACTCACCGTGTGAAGGTGGAGAGAGGTAGGGAGGCAGCTTCACCCCTCAGAGGGGGAGAATAAAAGGTGAGGGGGGGAAGGCTTCCCAGCCGAGCCGCAGCAGACACCAAAACAGCCAGAAGACTCTTCCCCATTCGCACCTTCGTGCACACACACTGCTACAGTCACCCCTCCTCCCCCCAAAGCCCCAACGCGCAAATGACCTCAGAGGGAAACAAACGAGCGCAACGTCCCACGATGGAAACCAGCATCCCCACTTTTTACTCCTCACTCCTCATCAGTGCTTCAGCTGATCCATCATCACTGCACACACACACACAGTGACACACTCACACAAACGGACGTGACATTGTGAGGATGCTGAGATCAGGCAGCAGGAAAGCTTAAAAAAAAAAAAACAAGCTGTCAAATCTTCTCTGAGGGAAAAAACACACAAGCATGAGCAGGATGTTTACAGTGACAGAGAGAGGGAGGGAGAGAGAGAGAGAGAGAGAGAGGGAGAGAGAGGGGGGAGGCGCATGCCGCTCTGTGGCATTCCTAATCAGTTTTTCACTGGCAGCCAATCAGAGGTCAAGCTGCTCTGACAGCGGCCAATGAGAAAAAAGGGCTGGCTGTGTCAGTGTTGCCGTCGCCCAAAACAATGACAGTTGGCACCGATGACAGTATCAGTTTGTACCTCTGATGGAGGCTCAAGGGCACCGCACACGCACACACACATGCACAGACACACACACACACACAAACACACACACACACACACTCTCACACACATCATAACGCACACAGATTTAATTATAAGTACATTTGACAGCAGCACGTTATTGCACATTTATGAATAAAAAATATTGTTATTAGGTTGATGTTCTCTGTTACACGTGACATCTATTGAACTTGTGTCTGTCCTGGGAGAGAGATCCTCACATGTGTCCCTCTGTCTCTCTCTCTCTCTCTCTCTCTGAGGTTTCTATGTTTTTTACCCTGTTAAAAGTTTTTTTTTATTTAAACTATTACTATTTATTATAAATTATTAGTGGCATGCCTATTTGTAAGTTCAAATATGTATTGGTCAGTTTAGTCATTCCTCATGTCGCTGCTGGGCCTGAGGAGAAGCCTTTGGAAATCAGTTTCAATGGAAGTGATAGGACACCAAAGCCACGGGCGTAAAAAAACAAACATTTCTTAGTTATGGTTGATATGAAGCTTTAAACAGATACAGTGGGTATCACCCAGTGTTCAAGTATTTAACTTAACTTTACTGCAGCTCAGTAAAGACACACAATCTACAACTTTCTACTAAAAACACTTAAAGGGATAGTTCACTGAAAAATTCTCTCGGGTAAACTTTGTTGCAGCAGAATTCAATACAATTGAAGTCAATGCTGACCTGTGCTGATTGATTTGTTTCAGAGTAGGAGAAAGTGTTTTTGGAGAATATTAGCTCTTCCTAGGGCTCATCAGAAAATATGCAGCATTTCAATCAATCCAAGCTGATCTAGGTTTTACAAATTGAAACATTAGTCTGCTGCTCCTGATGCCTCCCATATAAAAAATGTATTACACTATTCAACTTCACGTACTTGTACTGCTGTCACAGAGCGTCTCCTGGCTTGAGCTGCAAGTGGGCAGCGGGGTGATGGACAGCGATGCCGGGCAGGACACTGGCTCTGGATGCTCGCCGATGGGCGGGATGGCGGAGGCTTCGGAGTGAACACAGTCCGGACTGGGAAGATTCGGACCGCTCGATGGGAAAGGACTCTTCCAGTGGGAGAACCCGATAGCCACTTGACCGCCGAGCTCAATCCCTGCAAACGCACCGCAATCAGAACAAAGAAATGTGAGGTATGTTAGAAAAATAACACACATTTTTCAAGTGTCAAAAAGCAATAACATTAATTGAAATGTATGACAAATATTTTCATTTGAGAACCTGAGCTGTATAGAATTTGGCATTTTTTGCAAGAAACAAGACCGACACCATTAATCAATTGTCAAAATTGTTAAAAAATAATCAATTCCATTAATTAAATTAGCTCTAAAGGGAAATATAACACCAACAACTAAAGGTTTTCGCAATTAAACATGATCAATAGGGGATTATACTTGTATTTACAAACACAACTCTGTAACTTCTTTCTCTCTTTATGATGCTGGGAGACAAGCAGTCAAAAGTATCCCTGTAATGTATTTACCAATGTTGCCCTCTAGTGGAACAGGATTTGCTTAACATCACAACAAATGTGATGTAACTCCAACACCATCAAACTGATGATAATCTCATGTTTCACAGAACGAAATGTACAGGCTGTCGAGAGAAAAGCATATTCTCAACTAAAATACAGCTTTCAGTCCAACGTTTTTGTTTCAGACAGTACAAAGGTAAAAAAACAGTAAATCTGAAATTACTGATATAGTAAGTGAAAGAGATTTTTGACAGAGATATTTAATCCTTATCTTAAGGGAGGGGCTTAAGGAATAAACAATGATAATTTTTCCATTGAACTTTATTAATAGTTGTCAGTTTTCAGGAGGGGTTTTGTGTTGAGATACAGGAGTTCCTGTTTTATTCAATGGCTGACTTAAGTAGCCTTGTGTTTCCCCATTTCAGCTGCCGGAATATTATGTTTAAATATGTTGTTTGTGTTAGATTCCTGCCTGTTCCCCTCTGGCTTTGTTTGCTTCCCTAGTTTTATTTGCCTGAACACATTTTTTTTTGTCTATTCTCTTGGCAGTTGTCTTTGTTGATTGCAGATTTTCTTATGGTTCTCTTTTGGTTTCTGTCACATCATAAGCATTTTACTTTCTAAAAATGCCGTGTGAGTGAAATAGTTTGGAATCTTTTAAATCGTGGGTGACATAAATGCTACAAACCATCTGAAATTATACTGTATTAATTAACATTTGTCTATTTAATTACATTATGTAGTTGAAAGTTATTATCAGTCTGGTATTCAGCGACTGCCCCTTCTATGCAAGTGCCTACGTAGACAGAATGTCTTTGGGTTAAATTTGCTTTGTCACGTCACCCTCCTCTATTTCTATGATTTGTGTAAGTGTTTATACTTTGATCGGGTATGAGTCAGACTCCAGAGTTCATAGACTTTGATTCTATGCAGTAATATCTACATTTTCTTTAACCATAACCCAGCAGGGCGTCATAAACAAAGTATGGCTCAGACTATACTTTGAATTAAGTATGTGTAGAAGTTAAAATGAAAGTTCTGTGAATTAGGACAGTGCTTAGTTGCATAATATACAGTACGTATAAATGATGAGATTGATTTCATACACACTGCTGTTATGTAACACACCGGGGGGTGGGTGGAACTAAGGAACACCCAACCCTCACCCCCCACCCACACACACACACTTCCTGGTTTCTTGTGAAACACAAAGCCCAGCAGAATTCGGAGGCACATCAGCAAAGAACAAACACAGCCCAATCAATAGCAGACTAGAGGAACGCCTGGCTGTCTCTGAGCCTCACACCGCACATTCGGCTGAGGAAGAGGAGGGACGAGCTTCATCTGAGCTTCACATCTCATCTCTGCTGTTTGACTGCCTTCAGTTCCCTAAAAAAATTAAGGGGCTTTCACACAACGGGGGTGCAAGCGCTTTAGGTTGGGCGTCCCCCAGAATAATGTTAGTGCTCATGTCAGCACTTGCAAAAACTGGAGCAGTGAGATGTTTATTGTCCCAGAAGGGAATTTGTCTAGTACAACACTTAATAACAAGAACAATCTGACTGCTCTCTCTCTCTTTCAAGTGCGTGAAGGTTCGCAAACAAAAACAGTCAAGGAGTACATTACATAAAAAATCTCCCTTTTTACTCCTTTACAAAATATAAACCACTTCAATTTAACTAAATATATTTGTGCATAAAAATTTATGAAAATGTAATGAAAAATATTTGAAGTGACTTAGGCATGCTCGATCTGCAGCGGCACGGCAGAGAAAAATATAGATCAGACAGAGGATTCAAAATTGTAATTCAAACGTTGCTGATTACTGACTGGTGCTCAGAAACTTGTCGCATTTCAATTTCCCAAATGACTCACTTCATCTTTGGCAAGAAATGTTGTGTTTATGTAGGACTCTATCAAGCTGATTGAGAAAAAAAGGTTTTCATTAACCTGATGCTCCTGAAGCCCATAAAAATAAAATTGCATTTATTCTTGATGGACGCTAACAAAGCTGGAGGATTTTAGACTTTCAGAAAAGGTCCAATGAAACAAGGCACTTTTGTAACTATGAGGTCAGTGTTTATACTAAACCTGTTCCAGGTATGTAGTAGAATATGACACAATTCAAAAATGCCATTAAATAACTGTGAGATACATTGAGCCAACAATCCTCAACATCCAATGAAAGTGACCTGAAATGGCGGGGGGCGGGGTGGAGCTGATAATCTACACCTGGCATCCATCCGAACGACCTCCAAAACTCATGGTACGCAGCCGTTCAGGACGTAGTGTGTTCTAAGCGATATCTATGTCGCAGTCATCAGAAAAAAGTGCCCACATGGCTCTCTGAGGAGAGCGAGGCCCAGATATGTAGCACCTTCACTTCCTCCCACTCTCGGAGGTGAGAAAACAAATGCAGGTGCGGGTATCTGGGCCACACGGTGCTCTGTGCTGTGACGAGCCTGAGCGGAGTGTAAGAGTAATCACGCAGGGAGATTAGTGGAAGACCTTCATGTGGAAGAAAGGATGGCATTATGGGGAAAAACACTAATGGTGTTCAATGTTTCCTCTGGGTTTATAAGAGTGTGTTTGAACAATTCATGTGATCCTGGCAGTCCGTGCTGCTGTAGCTTCCCTGCAGTGAAATACTACACTCAAGGATTAGATGTACTACATGAGTATTCTGCAAAAGATGTTATTACTCTTCAAGGTCAAGAGAGAAAAAATAGCTCAAACTAATATTATATATATATATAAATAATTATTATTATCACGTTTTATGTGCTTTATGTTTCCAGAGGCAGTTTTTTTCACAATAATTAATGCAAATCCCACTTTGTTATGCAGCCTTTCATGAGCACGAGCTGACATTGTGAACCAAACTGAAAGAAAATTCATGCCTGGAGTCGTAATATGGCACAAAACAGAAGGAGGGTGCTGTTCTTCGAGAGCTAAAAGCTAAAATTGGTCATCCTGGAAAACCTCTAGCAGGAGGAGGCTACATTTTAAAAATATTGAACGATTTCCCACCCTCTCCCATCGTCCTCTCGTCCTGTACTCTGTAAACGGTGTATGAAGTGAAAGCATTATAGAAGAACAATCGTACATTGCGCTCGGCAGCATTCAAAATGTGGACTTGATCTGGATGAGCACTATCAGGACAGAAAGCATTTAAAAAACATGTGATATTAATTACTGCTGACAAATCAGTCATCTGCAATGATATACTGGTCCATATCAGCCTATAGCCGATATGAAGAACAAGTGTTGGCTGAGACGCTTGGTCAGAACCCCTTGGTGTCACTTTTTAATAAACTGGATAAGCATCTGTATGAGATGTGTTGGGACTGAGATATTGCTTCTCCTGGCATCGTTAGGTCTCTTTGGTTCCTGGGTCTCATTTTGTCATCTCGATTATTCATTCCCCCTTGCAAACAACATTCTTCACAGGACTATTTACTGTAGCATTAAAGTTACCATCATCAGAAATTTGCAGGAGTGATTTCAGGTGTAGGTGCTGCAGTGCAGTGTGACACATTAAGACAGATACAGCTAGTAGATGATTTTTATCTTTGAGGGAAACTACGACATCTATTAAAGTTGACGATAAATGTCTGTTTTACATAAAGTCGAAAGCTCCCTTGATATTCTTTTGAAATTCAGACAATACATTTGATAAATCAAAAAGCACAGTATCAGCACAACCCTAATAAGTATTCCTGAAATGTGAATTTATATTTCCTGACAATGTATCTTGACTCATGCTAAAATATTAAATAATATTTCAGGGTAAAACAGGCCTCAATTGAGCTCAGATCTATGAATGTACAGCAGTTATCATTCAGTGCTGTAGGCATTTCGTTGCATGTCATTGTTTTTCATGGCATCCTTCACATTAATCCCTGCCACAGGCCAGAGATTAGCTCCGTCCATCAGCGGCACAACTGCAGTAAATTCCAACAACATTGAAAGACGGTGGAATTAATGGACGATTATAATCGATTAGAACTTTTTAAGAACCTACAGTGATGCTGACTAGTATTTTCCTCTAAAACAAAGGCCTGGGCTTTTAAACTCACAACTCTTTTTGATCTCAGGGTGCAGGGCAACACTATAGATTTTTTCTCTTTGTAAAACCAAGAGGTTGAATCTCAACGGTCCAAAACTCTCTCTCAGCACTTCATTAGTTTTTATTATTTATTTATTAAGCACAGAGGGAGGAGAGGAACACCTGCATGCAGCAGCAGCAGCAGCAGCAGGAGTGTAGCCTCAACTGAACCCAAACTCTTCACTGTCACAGCCTCCAGCCTCCCTCACTAACCAGGCTCCGCTGGGATATTCATCGAAAACATGTCACAGGGCGACGTCTGAATACTGCAAATGGCAGGAGGCTGCAGTTTTGTGACAGACAGGAAAGTTATTTCAGACAGCTTCGTCAACAATGCATTATTTGCTGTCTGAAAATCTTGATATACAAATAAAGTTTGATGTCAGGGGAAATCTTTAATTTCCTTACTGCTTGGAAAATCTTAGCTTGTAGTCTGACTCCTGGCCTGCTGTTAGAATGCTTATCATTTATACAGCAGAATACTACTCAGCAGCTCTACAATGATACACACACACACACACACACACACACACACACACCAAGGAGGTTATGTTTACACCCCAGTCCATTAGGGCATTATTCAACATTCTCACCGTTTACCCAGGGAATTATTCATGCATCTTGATAAATCAGGCACTTTTAGGCAGCTGGTTTCTATGAGTGTGTGGAACTTGGTGCAGCTTGATTGAATTTAAGGGCACTGATGGACCTTGGCAGAGATATATGCTCTACTGAGTGCCATCCTTATCAAAACCTGGCAGCCACATTACTACAACCTGACTGCTGACAGTTTGGTCAGCAATTCAGGTGTGCTACATTAGCTGCTACATTAGCTCGTGATGTAACCTTGAGTCTCAAGCAGAAATGAGGACGCACCACCATCTGGTAATAAGCTCAGTTCTCTCTAGATCTGCACATTTAGACTTTTTTTTTCATTTTCAAACCTGTAGTCTTCTGTCCCAAAGGACACTGACTAAAGCGAATTGCTCGAGACAATTTATCAGACTTTGAGCAGTTTCTTCTGCGGCTGCAAAGAACTTTACTTCTGTCGCTCATGCAGAGAGTGCTCTGGTGCTCCCCCCAACACAGACTGTGATGTGTAAAATCGTAGAAGATCCTCTTTAAAGCTGCCCTGTGCATATTTTTGTTGGCAAACACGGGTTTTGTTAATATCCTGTAATTCTTGATAAAATCCCTTGTTTGGATCCTTGAGTTTTAATAACTTCTGTCAAAGGATTTTTCCAAGTGATGAAAAATTTGCAAAAATACTACAAATTGTTAGTTCACTGTCTTGTTCTTCCCTGCCTCTGCATTGCTATGTTTCCTGCCACATTACTGAAACTTATTCAAATTGACTTACAACTGAGGGTAAACACTCAGTGCAGTGAGAGAACACTAAATATGATAATTAAAACAAAGTGCAGGATATCATGTAAGTGGTGGTCAGACATTAGTGGTGTTAGAGGTGTTGGCTGCTCTCAGAAGAGATGAGCCTTCAAGAGGTTCTTACAGTTAGAGAGCGGCCCAGTAGAGCATCACCTCATATGGATTAAGTTCAGGTAGATGTGTGCAGACACAGAAGTCACTCTGTAGGACACAAATGGTAAATGGAATAGAATCAAACGTGGACCCACTCATCCAAACATTTCTCCATTGTGCTATTAGTGGTTAAAGACTCCACAAGATACATTTAATAATACTTGGGCCTGACATGCAATATGAGAAGTGCCTGTCAATTATTTTCTGGCCTGGAAATTAGTTCTCCTGTTGCAGTGTTTTCTGTATTTGCACCAGTTCAGGGATGTTTGCAAATTATGTGTCTTTTAGTGAAAAACCATGCTTGTCACCATGCAGCCCCTTAGGTCGGGAAGGTTAAACATCTGTCTCTGGTGAATGACCAAGGTTTTGTCCAAATCCATTCAAAACTTTCTGAGATACTTTCACTCAAATAGCTTGAGTATGGAACTCCACATTAAACTGTAATAGTACAAAGTGAAGCCAGTAAGAACTGGACACGTAACAACATCCTGCTGGATGTGATTTTAAAGTATTAGGTACAAAATGATTTTGTCCATGTATAAGAAAATATTAAAACATGCAAAGCATTTAGAGAACCTTATTAGGTATATGCAACATAGTGCACTTACCGATGGTGATCTGACTGACACAGCTGTAGAAGGTTCCTGAAGAGACATTGTAGCTGCTGCTGCTGGGCTCACGGTCTGTGAGAGGAACAGAGAGCAACTTACAGTGCAGCAAAAGCATTTTTTGTTTTAACATGGGTGACCAGTAGAACATTACACAAGCTTTACTTCAATAGTAGATGAATACGGAAAAAGGTTGTTCTGGGTCCCACAGTGTCATGTCTTCTATAGTTGTGAATGTGTTCACTGAGCCACTGAGCCTTGTTCTGTTCCTGAGAGCTTGAGTAAAAGTACGACCCTGCAGCATTACAGGAGTGAAACTCCTAATCCTGCAATGTCAGTGGCCTGCTCCACACATTGAACTACACAGGGAGAAAACCCTTGACCTTGGCAGAGCTAGGGAAATAAAATCCATGACTCTGGCATCTTTAGTGCCTTAGTCTACCAATTTATATAGAGAGGGAGCAGAATCATCCACTGTGGTAGGACACTATGAATGAAATTCATGACTCTAGCAGTAGAATGGGAATTAACCTATAATCCTGGAAGACTTGCATGAAGAAAACCATCATCAGGAAATGATGCACTAAAACCTCCATGAGTTTCTCAGCTTCTTATCAGTGTGGCCTCTTCTTAAACTGCAGGTCTGATGACTGTGGGCTCAGTGGAGCACCATGTAACAGGAGGAATGAATGTGACAGAAATGTGAGATACTCGTACTTTACGTTATATTAGACAATGGTCCAATATTTTATAGACCTAGCTAGTTGCTAACTTTGCTATTTGGTGATTGGCAGGTACCATACACGAGCTTTATCAGAGTTTTGTGTGACTGGGAACTGTGCAGCTTCAATATAGATGCCTGATGTAAGGTACGATGTTCCCTGCACACCATATTGTAAGCTCATACCCCTTTCCCTCAAAACATGGGGGAGAACCTATGGTGCCCCCCCGCCAGTGCTTGGTTTGTCTGCAATATGTCACGTCATAATAACACAGCAATAGTTAGTTTCAGGTGATCATACACTTATGAAAACATCATTCTGAATATCATATTCCATTTAATTTCTGTCAAAAGAATCCCTTTAAATTCTATACACTGGTCGTTTAATGTTGCTCATCACTTTATTAGCAAGCTCCATATAAACTGGCTTGTGTGTCTTGGTCATTACTATCATGGGAAATCAGTAGCTCAACAACTACACACAGTAAAAAAAACTATTGAAGTACAAGAATTACTTGAGGAGGAACATTGGTTTGTATGTTCCACGGTCAATTAATAAAATAACCTTGACACTGGAAGTTAAAGACCTAATTTAGAACTCATAGTTATCTGGGGATATAGAGGTTAAATCATTTTTCTCTGTGTCATCTGTGTCAGCAGAGGAAAAGACTGTGGCACTGCAGCCAGGTACCACCTCGCATTACTTCATCTCACTGAAAAGTGAATACAATCATTTCTGCTTGTTTAGCCATTTGAAAAACTCGCATAGAAAACTCTCATTTCCTTATTCTCCAATCTGACACCTACAGCTGCAGCAGGGAAGAGCAACGGCAGCACAGCACAGACATTTATCACTGACCGGGAGTCTTTTCAGCTCAGGCGCTTGTATTTGCTTACATGTTAGGAGATAAAGCTGCAGGAGGTATCATTTATTACCAAAGCTGTGGGAAGTCAGCACAGGGATTTAACAAATCAGCCACAGAGCTGCTTCCACTGACATTCATAATTCATCATCAGATGGTGCTTTACATTGAGATAAACATGTTCTTCGTATTGACGTCGACTTAATAGAACTACAGCAGCATTTTTGGAAACTATCGTCTAGTAGTGAAACAGTCTTAAAGGAGCGTAACTTCACAGGCTGAAGGATTAACTACTGTTTTATTTTGAGCATCAGATACGAAGACAAACAGTTCTGTACTCTAATGCAGCATTGGTGTGGTGTTTGTGTATACACTTTATATTTACATTTTCATTTATACATGTATACTTTATAGTCTATTGTTTTATTCTACTATATTATGAGACTCTATTATGAGACCGTTATCTTGGAGCAAGCTCTCTAATCTCTCTGGATTAACAGATTTATCTTATTTTACAATGTACCAACAACAGTTATTACAATACCAATATGACCAACTGGCTCACAGTCTTATAAGAAAATGAATTATTACTGAAGTCCTCTAATTACTTTGGTATGTGATGTTCCCTGCACACCATACTGAAGCTCATAAACTCACAGACTAAAATTTAATGTGTGATAATTCAAAACTCTTGGATGGAATGTGGTGTTCCACTAATTCTTTATGTGACTTTGTTGTTCCAAGTCGTCACTTAGTGCACACTGGAGCACCACACCCTCACTTTACATCGGATGTGAGGGGAATTGGTTTGCCTCATCGATTAAACATGAGGAATATGTGCATTCTGCTGTTATTGGCTCTATGATGTGATGCCTTTACCTGCGGATCCGGAGGAGAGGCGCGTCGCGATGGCGCGTCGAGGACTGCGCGGACTGCGCGGACTGCCCGGACAAACCCGCACCAGCTCGTCCTGACACTGCACACAGATCACTTGGCTCTCCTGGTTCTCCCCGACTTTGCTGCTGCAGTGTTCGGCCCCGGCCTGGATCTTCATGCCTGCGCTGATCTGACGGACCAGTCGCATGTCAGCTCCTGCCTCATGCTCCAGCATCCTCCTCACCGGCGGCGGCAGCGGCCACAGTCATTACGCACGACCCCGGCGTGTGGAGGCAACAACAACTTCTCCTGGCACTTGCAGCTTCGCTAACTCCACCCACCGCTATCTTACTCCCACGCTGAGTGTTCAGACCTCTTCATATACAGTCTATGGTTCAGACCTATGGTTCAGATCTGACTCACAGCTGCTCTCCACAGCTGCCCCCCTCATCCTGTCGGCCTCTCTGGGCTCGTGGAGCTGGTTATGTCGCAGTCCTTACGCGCGACTGCAGGAGTGGCTGCTCCACGTGCTTCCTGAGATCTCAGTGTTTGGTTCCAATGGGAATATTTGTGGTACCAGAGTAAATCATTAAATGAAATCTCTCTACAAAAATTAGTACAAAACATAATCGTTGGTTGTCCTAAAGTGATTATTACTGAGATACCAATGTAATGAGAACACCACAAAGTAATTTTGAGTAGTGCGCCATGGGGGACCAGATTAATAACATTAAGGACTATACTATAATCGTGATTTCACACTCTGGAGGTCCTGAAAACATATTTTCTCCACTAACCTCTTACATGTTCACTACTAGCTACTGAAGAGTTTTTGTTATTCATGTTTTCCATTTCAGTTTTTCTTTACAGTGCTCTTGAAACCAGCCAGCAGCTGAATAATCCTATACACATCATGTGAAGGGATCTTGTGACTTCTGATAGTTCTTATCACACTCATGTATGTTCAAGTGTTCACTTTATGCAGGCCCCAAGATGGCAGTGTTCGTAACTAGGATATTTTGGCTTCAATTTCTGATAGTGGGAGGAAGAGGAGACGCTGCATCCATCTTCATATACAGTCTATTTCAGTGACTGTACATTGCAGCCAGTGTGTTTCACCCTTATGGGATATTTTGACTTAATTCTGTGTGTAAAATATTTATTGTTAGACAATTCTCCAACAACAAAAACTGTATTCAGATCAATCCATATCTTATCTCAGCAATATGACTGAACCTGGCTGGACACTGAGGTCAGTGAGATTTATAAAAGCTTAGATCCTGAGCAAAGCCTCTTAATGTTTAATGTAACATACAATTTACATTTTATTTTACGACTTTATTATAATACATGAGGATAGTATAAAAAAGGGTAAGAGGCACTGCATTTTACTCCAGATTAAAGATGCTACATGGAAGTTGTTCTTGTTTCTACTTGGCTCACATTAGTTTTGTACCGATTCCTAATTGTTAAGTACAAAATCTGAACCAAATCAGAGCAAGTGAAAGCTAAATTACTGACTCAATAAACATAATCTGGGGCTTCCAGCCTTGGCAGTACAGAGAATGTGGAGGGAGAAAACTCTTCAGCTGAGGAAAGGCCCTATGTCACAAGGGAAATAGCCCAGATCTGTCGAGTAATAACTCAGCTATACTGCAGAGATACTTTATACTGTTCTACATTCACAAGCAGATGTGGACCAGACTCAGCTGACGAAGCCCAATCTATGTGTCAACTTTTGTGTGTTTAGCTTTGTAGGACTTTCCCAAAGTCTAATACTGGACATTTCAAACAAGGACGAGTCTTGAAGGAGTTTTTCTCAGAGGCAGATTGTCACCTCCAGGATGCCCTTGTTATGTAGTGGACAGATGAAGACAAACACAGTCAGTAAAAGAAAGATGGCAGTGTTCTGCAGAGAGCAAATGCTCACCTCTCTTCTTGCAAGCTCCAATCACCAACATGATAGGTGATCAGTCTTCATCTCTTCTGTGGCTGCAGCACAGCACTGGGATCAGTTCAGCAGCGTGTACACTCATGTATCCCTGGCCACACTGAGATGCACACACAGGTGACAGTATTCTGCAGGTTACAGGCTAGCTCTATGAGTCCTTTGAAAATCCAATAGAGCAGGACAGATCATTATGTTAGCCTACACTACTTTTTTTGTAATAAACTGTAAAATAGTATAAAATGCTCCTAGGCCTAGATGTAACCCTGGATTATAAAGTTGTTAGCCAGACACGCAAACATTTACAGATTATATTCGAAAAGATCAACTGTTTAATTAATTTGTTCTTGTATGTTTTGTTTTAAGGTTTAAGAAAACAGACCATCTCCCAAACCAACTGTTTTACCACAAAGGGATTTGACAGCGGTTGTTCTGGGAAGTCAATCGGGCAGAGAAGCAAACATATGCTTGCCGTCAGTTATTTAAAGGCGTTTCCACTGGCAGAGCATTCATGGGTTAACTGCTGGAAATATGAACTGGAAGGAAAAGACGTGTTGGAGGGAATGAAAAGGTCAGTAACAGGAATCTGTTCTGCTTCCTGAGGAGAACATGGACCGATGACGGAAATCTGTAAATCTGGACATTGCAGTATAGTAATGTATATATAGTGTATATATAGTATAGTTAAATATCTCCAGGAGAGGGCAGCAATGCAACATCATGCTGACTGGTGGCTGAGGTCGTCAGTGCAGACTTTGTTGGCTGGTTTAGTTGAATGGTGTTGAAACAGTTTGGTTAAGTGAAAATTGTTGTCAAGTGTGTTTAGCAGAGCTCCTGTTGTAACAAGGTATAGCGTGTGCATACAGACAAAACTTCATTTTTGTATGTGGTAATGCACTGTGCCTTGTGTTTAAGGTTTGGTGGGTTCTAAAAAGTTGTCAATGCCAATGGTCTGGCCTGCAGCAAAACATACTTCCTGACCCCTGACAAACGCAGTCCTACTGACCACTTAATCTGCTGCTGAGAATAGTGCCAAGCAGATTAAGCACATCCTACCATTTGAGCGAGGTTACAATAGCTACACTGCCTAGTTGTATGGGGAAGTTACATATTAAACTAGGTATTTATCAAGCATTTGGGGGCCTTCCTAGCTGTAGTCTAACATATTGGTGATGTGTCACTGCCACACATTCTGTGTTTGCAGTGATCCAACCAGCAGTTTGACCAAACTATTGCTTCATTGGATACACCAGTGCTGTTGTTGTTCTCTCTCACTTCAGCGATTTCCCCACGGACACTGCACTAGTATTATCTCAAGCTGAGCTAATGCTGAGTTACATGATGTCTTCACCTTAAGACCCATCATGTCCTGTCCTTGGACACAGAGTGAGGTGCTGGGAACTTGATGTTTGTTTGTTTTAGGTTTCATCCGCTTTCTGCAGTTGGACAGTTTTTAAAGGAACTTTCAGGAAATCCCTGGAAAATGTGGTCATATATTTGTTTGTTCTTTGTTTGTCAACTGTCTCCGCTAAATAATTGATGGCAGTCACAAAGTTTATCGTGTATGATTATTACCCACAAGCCTTTAATGACTATGTTTGCACATAGATGATTCATAATGACAGAAATGCACTTGCTCCTTACATATCGACTAAACACATTTCTCAGTTCACTGAAAACAATAACAAAGTAACACAGTTAACCTTAAAAGCAGAGACACTCGGGTACTAAAATAGCTGTGCTGCAACAAAATCCAGCCTGAAGTTAAACATGTGCGGCCTCCTCTCACACAGACTTGATCATCATTCTGCTGGTCTTGAGAGAGTGCACCCCGTGAGATTTCCAGGTTCTCCAGTGGAGGCCGGACCCCCAGCCAATGTGATCACCGGTAGGATGCCAATCACCATTCAGCCCGGCAGAACCACATCTACTGTACCACCAGCCTCCGCCCTCTGTGAAGGTACATTCTCTTTGAGCAATGTCACCAAAGATGCAGGGCGAGCAGCCATCGTTGTCACGGTCAATAGTGCTGAAGCCGTAGCCGTTCTGGTCAACTTCTCCGTTGGCACCACGGATGGCATCACCTTTAAACAGAGTTGGTGAAGTAATTAATTAAAATCCTCTTAATTTACATTTGTAATGAATATTACACTGTGGTCCAACGACGAGGGATTAATTAGTTCTAAAAGGGAATGAATTACTCTCATTATCTGTCAACCACTGTGTGTTTGCATTAAAATGTAAATATTAACTCAGCTTTGTTGCTATAAAAACTGGTCACACCCAGCCAAGACAGACTGTAGCTGTAAAACACCGAACTGTCCCAACTTCAGCAAAAATACATTTTTATCATGCATACATTTCACTCGTCATTTGGACGAGGAAATTATGATATTGTTCTTTCAAAGAGAAAGAATACCAGTCTTATTTTAAAGTTACTGTGTGGAGCATTTTACTATAGAAATGATATGCGTTAATCTTGACACACAACAAACTATGAGGACAGGTGCTTGCTGTTGTTTCAGAAGACAGAGCTAAAGCCGTTGAAGCTAACAGCAGACAAAGTTAAAGTCTCCTCTTGTGTGACACAAGGAGCAAAAATCATTTTATGGGGAAAAAGGTTGTTCCCACCATGAGAAAAATAAAGATTCAAAACATTGAACACTTCATTTGATAATGATGATGTGATGCTTAAAATGTCCAAGGTGAGCAGCTTCACTTGACAAATACTCATATAGTACAGGATATTCAGTGAGGCAAAAAGCCAATCTGAAAATAATGAATACATGATGAAAATGAAAACATTTTTATAGAAACACAGAATACACGTTTCTTTGGAAAAGGCAAAGCAAACAAGGGGGACATTGGGGAAAAAGTACCTGCGTTTCCTGTGTATTTCCCGACATGCAGTTTGAAATGTTCCTTCCCATTTCTCAGTTTGAAGTTTTTGTAATCAGCGAAGGCGGTGGCCCCGTTGTGGTCTGATAAATCCACCCTCATGGTCCACTTCTTGGTCTTGTGCTTGGTCACAATGAAAACCTTCTGCAGACCGAGCCAGTGGTCGTCTGGGAGAAGAGGATTTACACGTGAGTCTGAAATACCTTTACCATTTAACCCCAAAACCCTGTGGTTTACCTCTTCACACTAACAGTTGTCTTTGCTGCAGTACAGATGTATATTTTTGTTGTCTGCAGGTGAATCAGATTTGTGCTTGCATGAAGTAGCTTTTTCCTCATATTTTCTCCACTGTATTGTAACAGAGTAATTTACATTTAGGCCTAAAATTTAGTGTCTCGTCTGTGTTTATATAAGATGGCCTTTTTCTTACATCTTTATAATAATAATAACACTAATGATAATGATTTATTTTTATAGCACTAATCCAAACAAGATTACAAAGTGTTTTACAAAATAAATGGAACAAAAGATAAGAAAATAAAATAGAAACATCAGCCAACATCCATGACATTTTGTTTTTATAAGAAATATATTTCAAGCAGGAAAAGTTATTATTTGACAGTCTTTTACAGTTGTTTGGAATTGAACAATGAACAACATCAGTTGTTTTTATAGTCACTGTGTGTTTTGTCAGGTGTGTCACAGTTCTAGCCTGGCACTGCAGCACACACAACCACACTTAAACGCTCTCAATTAATGACGCACACACTGTAGCTAACAGTGTTGTCTTTTACTTACGTGTCAGGTTTCCAAAACCATTTTTATATGCAGCCCACTTCCTGTGAAAGGAAACCTCTCCTCCGCTGCGCCTCTGAAACACCATCCAGCCTCCATCTGCCCGCATCTCACAGTACACCTGAGCAGGTAGTCCAGGAAATACATACATACATACATACTATTCAAGATTTGCAGAGCAGGAGCAGAAACTTCCTCGTGTTTACTACAGTCTGAAACAAGCAACCCCCCCACCCCCCCCAAATTGCTAAATGCATAATGTCATACTTGATACCTTAAATGGGGCCTTGACTCCATGAGGCTGGATTACGTAAACCCCACTGGATGCATTTGGAGAGAGAGCTTTAATCTGTGTGCAGTCTTTTCCTGTAGTTTATACAATGAGAGAAAGACAAAGGGAGGATGATCAATATGAATATATGGAACCTTTACCTTCCATCATGTGAATGATTAACTGTAATACATCATGCTCCGTACCTTGAGAGGAAACTGCCGTACCCTGTTTGTATATCACAGAAACAGTTTTAAAATATAAAACTTAAAGGTAGATCAGATATAGTACAGAAAGAAGACTTTCAAAGGTAACAGGTTTATGTAGTTTTATTTTTACCCTCACCCGTTTGGTTTCTGTTTGGCTCAAGAGAAACACCAAGATGAGTCCAACAAATGGAACCAGACTCTTCATTTTGACCTGAGTTTAAATGTTTAAAAGATGTTTTAGTCTCAGCAATCCCAGAGTCACAACAACATTACTTCAATCACCACTCAAGTCAATCGTTTCTTCCTCCACTCACCTGCGTGTGTTATATGAAGCTTGTATCTCTGGTCAAACTCCACAACAAACGCAGTCCCTTATTCCCTCAGACTAAACTGCCACACCTCCTACAAGTTCGATTTAAATGCTGTGATGTCAGACTGGGGAGGAGAAAAGTCTGAGCAACAGATCCACTTCCTGCTTTCCAACTGTTTTTCCTTTTGTATGCCACACAACCTTCACAGCTGCAGCGTTGTTAAGTCTTTACGGGCTTGTTTCTCTGACCATACCCACCTTGCTGCACCTCTCAAGACAAACAACATTCCTTCTTCAAAGATTCTTGTCAAATAGGAAACGCCTGCTGTGTTGTTGAAACCTCATTCGGTAGTCTATAATGATGCAGTCATGATATTTTGCCTGCAAATTACAGGAATCAGTCTTTAATGGAATAGATCATTTCCTATTTGAAAGCCACAGATGAATACAATTATAATTTCCGTGCTCCCCAGAGGATGAATCCTGTATCTGACAAATGGAATTGGAGCACGCCATATCTCTTCTCCATTTGGATCATGCCATAAACCAGTCCTTTTGTTGTGCACCCATCCTCTGTCACATTAAATACACTGTTTCAAACCAATAGAAAAGGCTTAAACAAATGCAAAAATCACCTCATGTAAAAAAGACTTGTTTGGCATGGCCTGTAAATACATAGATTTCAGGGACTTTAAGATATTGAACTATATGTATAGGTTTAAAAAGAGAGAGACAAAGGTCAATTAGATCATTTATTTCAATTTCAGTGTAGAAACAACAGGTCATAATAAACCTGTAAATGATTGAGGTCAGCGTGTTCCTGGTGTTTCAAGCCCAGACAGGTCACTGTGTGACTGGTCATCTGAGCCGTCATACTTCATTTTGTACGTCCAATTCAGTTTGCATATAAGTTACAGTGCATTCATACTCTGAATACTTGCATCAAATCAGCTTTAAGAAATTCACCGAATTATTTGAACTAAAATGATTTATTGACTTTGGTCATGATGCTGTTGTGTTACTCTTTGACACCTTAACACACAGCGGGAAAGACATAAAAGAAAGCAAAGATATATGGCCATACTGATGAACGCAGGAACACGCCAGGTTACACAACACCCTCTCTTCAGGAGGCAGGAGAGACAGTCTGAGGTGGGAATGGACACCAACACTGGATGCAAAGGTATCACTACCTGGCAACCCACGTCTTGTTTGATCGCAAAAACTGTGGCCTATGTGTTCAACCAGCGTAAAACAGACCTCCCTCCCTCCTTCAGAGGCTCTATGAGGATCAGGTGATACAAATCCTTTGAGCCCAGGTAGGAGGTTTCTTGTCATAGCCAACAGTCAAATCCTTCTGCTCCTTTTCTCCACATGCAGTAAATCCATCCAGAGGCTCCAGTCCAGATGTGTCAGAGTATGGGTCCTCCAGAGCTTCGAGGACCCTGTTGACCTGCAGAACAGAGGTACAGATGACTACTATTGGTCCTTGAAGCAAAAGTATGTGTTAATCATTGAAATATTTAAAGATAACCTGGCTGTGAAAGAGCATAAGACAAGATAACGTGCTCATAACCAAGACAAACTAAGAATATAAAAAAACAAGCACACTGTGTGATAAAGGCTGCTTTAAAGAACCTAGAATGTAGGTTTCTACAAAGAATCAATCAAAATCTCCTGACCTCAGAGAAGTCTCCTTTTTCTGCAGCTTGAATTGCATTCTGGGCAATGTAGTTGCGTAGGATGACCCGGGGGTTGTTGCTGTTCATCACACTGAGCCTCTGCTTTTTGATGAAGGACAAGTTACTCGCGTCATCAGACTCTTTGGATAAACGCCTCCTGTTAATTCAGCACAAGAAGATTTATTAATGGTCTCTTCTTAACATCACTCACATTAAAGATCAGTTTTAGTGAGGTGCTCATTAGTGCGTCTTATAGCGTACCTATATCGACTAACCCAGCGAACCCAGTCGTCACGCTGCTTTTCCTTGAGCTCATCTTGATCCGTCTCGAGCAGCTCCTTTAGCCGACCCATCCGCTCCAGCTGCTGGGCCACACCTGGGCTGCCTGCCGCCATGCTAAACATGACCGGGTTGGTTTGTGCCATGGACAAAATCATCGCCAATTCACTAGAAACAGAGAACATGCTGAGGAGAAGTGACCGACACTGTTCCACATAAGGCTGCTACTGTAAACCCTACCTACACAACAAAACAAAATATATTTAACTCACATATTGTCTCGGTAAGACTTTTCCCCCAAATGCTAGCATTTGAAAGAAAAACAAATTAGCTGACAATAAAAATGTGATGGTCTGAAACTGGAACTCTGCTGACACAGGATTAGATGTACAGTCAGGAGTAAATGGTGGGGCGGACAGAGGCTTTACGTTCTCATTACAACTGACAAATGTAAATCCAACCACCATGTACCCCCTCACCGGTCCTCCATTGTTGGCTTATTAGCCACCTTAAGTTCCTCAATAGAGGAACACTGGTGTAGGATGAGGTCCACAACAGGCAACACAGCTTCCCCCTCACAGTCGCCCTCCTCAGGCCAGGGGACACGGCTCAGCAGGCGGAAAGTGTTAGTGAAATCTGCACCTGTATATAGTTGCAGAATGAGGGAAGCCGTTGATATAGAAAAGTTGCACGATGGCTAGACTGTTTTAAAGTTCCATGACAATTGTCTACCAGATCTTTGTACCGGTGTTGTGCATGACACACAGCAGGTCTGATATGAGCTTTCTGTCCTCTGCCTCCTCTCTGTCCACCAGGCCCAGCTTCTTCCTCATGATACTCAGGTAGAAGGCCTCATACGTGGGCATAAAGTCATCGAGGATAGCTCCTGCCTCAGCAGCATCCAGCTCTGAGCCCAATGCTTCAGCCAGGCGAGCCAGGTTCCAGCGGCACACAGATGGCTGGGCTTGGTATGAGTAGCGGCCTCTTTTGTCGGAGGCATTGGAGGTAAAATCTGGATCATAGCTGACATACGAGGAATAGTTTTAATATATAGAAGAATATGATGTACTGGATGGAATGACATTGTTCTTAAAGTAAAGAAATGATCTTCTATCTACTTACTTTACTTCAAAACACATTGTAATCTTACTGAGGCATAGATGAAAATTATGTATATATATTTTCAAGGTTCAACCTTAGGAGCCTAAGAATAATATTTTAGATTGGAAGAAATCTAAATCTCAAGAAAGTGCACATGTTTACCGGTCCATGAAACCGAAAGGGCCATAATCCAGAGTTAGACCCAAGATGCTCATGTTGTCTGTGTTAAGGACGCCATGGCAAAAACCCACACACTGCCACTTGGCCACTAGCTCAGCCGTTCGTGTCATCACCTGGGGATAAACACATTTGATGATAAACCACCACCTTAAAATGAAACCAGCTAAAAATAAGAGCAAAGAAGTTTGCAAAAAAAACCACGTAATTTCTCACCTCTCTGAAAAAAGCCATATTTCTATCTTTACGGTTGCTGTGATCCTGTTGTATGGAAGGAAAGAAGCTGTTAATAACGTAATCCAAGAGCTGAGCGCGAATGTCATGCCGCCCGGCGCTGGGACCCTGCAGGCCTGAGAATTCATCACGGCCCAGAAAGATCTCAAAGGATCCGAACCTTCAAAAGAAATTCAAAAAAGATTCCATATTTTTTCCAGATCCTTCTTTGACAGAAGGTGTTTGTATATTGATGAAAGTCAGACGGCACTTGATGAACCGCACCTGATGAAGGACGGGGCGAGGCGCAGGACCACCGAGCATCGCTCAGGAATCCGCTGGCCACTGTTGAGGGGATCTCTCATGACACAGAGGTCAGAGGTGACGAGGGAGGCCGCACGGGTGCTGGGTGTCCCGAGGGCAGCCATGGCCTCGCTGCAGAGGAACTCTCTGATGCTGGAGCGAAGCACCTTCCTGCCGTCACCATCTCTGAGGAAGATTAAAACGTGGCTGTCACACGTTTAAGAGATCCTCAGCTCTGTTTAGCACATGTCAGGCAGTCTGCAAACTTCACACCCATTGTTTTAACATTTTAAACACTTTAAACTGAGGGATTTACAGAATGTTAAGATAAGCTAAGATAATCCTTCCACAGGGGGGAATGTGTAATATTACAGCAGTTAAAGTCAAAAATAGGCATAAGTAAGTAATTAGTAACATGCAGTACATAAGTGTGAGGATAATTCATATCTGTCATATCTTTCTTTTCATCATATTTTTAACCTTACATAAAAATATAATGAGTGCAATATTCATATCTGTTCATACCTCCCCATAACTATGTATATATTTCACTTTGGCACCTTATAATGTTTTATTATAATGGTTATTGGCACCTTATAGTGTTTTATTTTTTTTGCACTAGTTAATGACATCTGTACTTTATTGTTTTATTTGCACTAGTGTATTGGTATTTGTATTTATAGTTACTCTTATTTTCTGACACTATTGCATGGTGAGTTGCTTGAGGTGCCTGGGATTTAAGATTTTCATGGCCAACATGTACGCTGTATCTGTTGTGCAGCTGACGATAAAGCCTTTGAACCTTGAATTGTAAGGAATATAAAAAACCTCCCATTCAGACACATAAGGTGATTCAGAAAGCTCTGGCACATCGTGTAGGAAAAAGGGGTGGAGTGCGCTGTTTCACAGAACAATGAGTCAGGGAAACTGAAGGAGCACTGCTTTGACTGCAGCTCACAACTGTTGAGCAATGAGAGTGCCACAGTTAAGCTCTTAAGCAGCTCTCCATAGTTAATGCATTCACACTCCTGTGGTGAGTGAGGCTTATTGAAAATGTGCTTTGTCACTTGCTTGAATTCTCTTATTGTATTCTTACTTTTAAGCAATTTAAAAACCTATCAAACATAGTTATATCATAGTTCAACACGAATACAAGACCCATATGTCCTGTTCCTGAGGTGGATTATATTCTAAAGTCATTACCAAATGAGATGGTAGTTGCATGAACAAAATCCCCCAAATGATGACCCACATTACCTGGAGTAAGGTGTGACTCCTGCACCTTTAACCTGAATCTCCCATCGCCCCTGGGAGCCTGACTCCACCTCCCCCAGGTACAGGGCCGCTCCATCCCCCAGCTGACCCGCGAACAGGCCGAACTGATGTCCGCAGTAGCAGTGAGCAGCGGCCTGCGAGCCGGGCAGCAGCCTGGATCCGCTCAGATACTCCGGAGCCCGAGGGTCACTCAACACATCCCGATCACTGAGGCCGAGTAGAGCCAGTGCTGACCGGGACAGCGCCACGAGGTGGGGACGGGGCAGCGGCTGGAGGGTCCTGATCCGGGAGAAACACGCCCCTGGGACGGTCCGGGACCCGGGTTCATCTGTGTCATCCACCGGCAGCTTCCTCAGCGCCGTGTTGTGGAAAGACAAGAGCTCCAGAGCTGTGGAGCCGGGCTGAGAGGACTCCATGAGCCGTCACCACCACAACCATAGTGGATCAAGGATTATGTGAGCCTGGATAAATACGCGTGAACAAAGCCGAATACACACCACCAGAAAATAAACCACAACACAGCGAATAAGGGGGAGAAATACTAATAACTAATAATATGAATAGTAATAATAACAATAGGAAGAAGAAGAGGAATCAATAAAACAATATACAATGGTAGGCTAATTAAAGTATAAAACCAACAAATACATTCTTTGTAAGGGATTTGAGACATCTTTTTTAACTTTAAACGATTCTTTTTCTATTTGACATTGTGTCCTATTAGAGAAGTGTTAAGGAATAGATTCATCCATGTGTATTATTGGTATGATCTTTTATGAAGTCACTTTAAAAGCAGTGACACCGTGAAACCTGTTCCAGTAGCATTATTTTGTAGCAGTGCAAATTATCACCAGGAGGTGGCAGCAGAAAGAAAATACACCTCCTGCAGTATAATACACACGAAGAAGAAGCAGCTCTCGACAACAGTCCAGTATCACGGTGTAAACAATTATCGAGGTTATTTATTCGAAGTGCGTGACGTGTCGTGGTTTCAAAGTGGAAGTGTTGCAGCTGCAGATGAACAGCCTCCTCTGTCACATCCTGTTTTATCCCCAGGCTGATAACAGGAGTGATCGGGTAGTTAGCCTGCTGTGGCTAACCGCAGCTAACCACAGCTAGTGAAACTTTTCTGCGCCGCTATGAGAAGATGGATTTGAGTGTTTTCATGGCCGGTTCCAAAGGTTGGTTCAGAGACGAGCCTACAACGAGTGAAACACGACGCGTGTTTATTATAATAGTTTACCAGATGACTTTCCCCTGTGCGTACATCACAGCTAAGTTAGCCCAGGTGGCTAGCTGACTGCCTTCACTTTGTTTTGAAACGTTATATGACGCGGCACGAACCCTTCGTGTGCACGTTGTGGTGTGAATATCTGCGGTGTGTGTGCAGACTGTACTAACATGGCGAACTTAGCTAACGTTAGAGAACATCGCGGTTCTTGAACACACACTCGAGTGTTGAAGTCCATTAAGGTTGCGTTCAAAGCACGTTGCTGCTACATCATGTTAAACACACAAGAACTATCATCTCACTGAGCAAACACCAGAGATGGGTTGTAGGTTGTAATATTTGCTCATCGACAATTGGAATGAAAACAAGTAATAAAATGGAGACATAATTATCACTGATTATCTTCTTCAACAAATGAGCATAGAGGTGTCAGTAAAAACCCTAATCTGTCTTCCCATCATCAGTTTCTTGAACAATCGTGAACTTGATATTTAAATATTGTCTTTATAGACATATAGTCAGAGTGAGACAATTTTAACAACTTTAACACAATAGTTCCCCCAAAAATGAAAATTTGCTCATTATTTACTTTCCACTATTTAGATGGAGGAGTGGGTGAAGCGTTTGAGTCCACAAAACACTTTAGGGGTTTCAGGGGTGAACAGTGTTGCAGTCAAATCAAACAAAATGGTAGTAAATGGTGACCACTTGTTCAAATGTAGAAAAACAAATAAAAAACCTCCATACTCCTCCTGTGGTGTCAGGAAGCCCTGACATTCAAATTTGACTTGAAACGGTGTCATTGACGTATTTTAAACCTAAATGTCCGCTGTTATCCCACTACATGTTTGTCTCTATGCTCTTGTCCAAGGGGCATGTGATGACATCAGCGAGAATTCACGATAGCCGCTGTTTGAAAGATGTCGTTTCAAGTTAAATTTGAATGTCTGGGCCTATGGACACTTGGTTGACATGACAGGAGCAACATGGAGGCATTTTCAGTTTATTTCTGTTTCATTAAGTTTAAAGAAGCGGGTGCCATTTACTTCGATTGAATTGGATTTGGCCGTTTAGCCCTGAAACTCCGAAAGTGTTTTGTGCGCTCAAACACTTCACCCACCCCTCCACTGGCATAACAGTGAGTAGATAGTGAGTGAATTTCAATTTTTGGGTGAACCATCACATTCAATGCGACACAAACGTGAGCTTAATTCCTCTTCAGGTTGAATGTGCTCTTGTTTTTCAGATGACCCTTTACCTCTGGCATCACTGCGCCTCTTGGTCCCACCTGTGCAGCTCATGACAGCCTCTATGTGGCAGGTGCTGAAAAAACAAGATGTCATGAACTACTGGAACATGGCAGAGTTTGTCTCTTTGGTAACGGACATGGTCCCTGAGCTGCTAATGTACAAGCACAGTACACAGCTGAACCTGGGATTAAGAGCCAGGGTGGGTACGAGCAGAGAACATAACATAGCTAATGTTATATTTTGTTTTCCCAGATGTAGATATGCGAATGCTGGATAATTGTGACGTGTTATTTTTTTTCCTCCTACATAGTATATCCTTGAGCTGTGCAGACGTGAAGAGCTTATGGAAAGTGACTTCATCTTATCTCACCTGGACAAGATTCAATCACACAATCTTACACAGGTAGATTGAAGTGTTTCAGCTTTTACTTTATTTCATTTTACAAAACGATTTTCTTTTTGTGACCCTAAATTTCTGCCTCTTAATATATATATAACAAATTCATCAACATCACATCAGCAGTTATCCCGCAATAAACCTGTAATGATGTTTATGTCTCTATTCAGATGAAGGAATTGGGAGAGGAGGAAGTCACAGTAAACTTTCTTGAGTTGATCCAGACTCTGCTCAAAGGTCCCGAAGAGAGACAAGACTTTTTCTCGGTATGACAGTTTTACTTACACCTCTGTAGAGCCAAATCCAGCTGTTTCCTCTCTAGCTTATGAAGCCACAAATACATTTTATAAGTTTGATTCTTTCAGTGGCACATATTCATTTGTTTTTGGAATCTGGCGGAGGTACAAATAGCAAAGGAAAACTTTGAGACATGTTTGAAATCACAATGCATTGCACAATGTAAAGAAAAAATAATATTTAACGTTCAGGTATTTATGTAGAAATACCAACATTTTGTTTTGTATTTATAATGCTGTAAAACTGGTTTTATAACAATGTCTTTAATTCTTTCTAAGGAGGTCTTCCCTGCAGAGTACGGACCTCAGTATGACAGTGACCTGGAGACCCTGTTTTGCGAGTTTGTCTGTCGACTGACTCAGCTGTTACCTGTTCCTGACATCAAACAAGTAAGAGGTGTCATTTTGGATAAAGTGGTAACACGTGTATAACACTGTGGCAAAGAAAGAACAACTTAACACTACTGGGCGTGGTACTGTTGGGAAGCAGTTAACATTACAGTACAGTTGCTTTCATTGTGGGTCTAATGAAAAATAAGGCTGTGGTTCTGTGATTATAAACTGAAGTCTGCCAAGTGTTTTTTCGTCTCAGACAGGTGGGTGTACAATTTACAAGACAAGCTGTGAAAAAAATACTATTTCAGTTCGGTAGTTGTTGAACTGAGCTAATATTAAATTAAATAGTAATCTCCCATTCTACATATTGTTACAGAATTGAAGCAGAGATAAGATTATGTAGCATATACGTACCATAAAGCGACAGTTACTAAAGGCTACTTGATATCTTACAGGTGGTTAAACTGCATGGTCTAGTTGAATTGGATTTGATGCTATGTTTGTTTCCATCTGTTTCCCTCAGACTATGTTATGGCTTGGAGCTGAACGCTCGGTGTCGGAGGATTGTATAAATTCAGTGTCTAAGTCTACGGAGCTGAAACATTTACTCCAGCACCACAAAGGGTTGGGGCATTTAGAGCAACATGGTAAGTCTCTTCCTGGAACCCCTTCCTATGTTTCACTGTAATTGCTGAAAACACAACTCTATAACAAAAACGTGTTTCCTTATTATCCTTTTTTGTGCAGTTCCACCTGCTAGTATGGGCGAGAGCATCCTTTCCTCCCTCTCTGCGGTTCCTCCTAGCAGAGTGGCAAAAACTACAGAACAACCCAACCAATCAGGTCCACCGCAAGGGCTCAGTGATGAAACACAAACTGTCTCATTTGTGAATAATGTAGAAGTTGAAATAATCACAGTGACAGATTATGCAGAGGTTGAATTGGGCACAAGCACAGACATTGAGCTGGTAATCGAAGAACAATGCTATGAAAGACCAGACAGTTGCGCAATGGCTGAAAACTCCCTGGAGGTGCTTCCTGAAAGAACGACCAGGGAAAAGGAAGTTGATGAAGCAGGGGGAGGAGCAACACAAGAAAAAGTTGAAAGCGGTTTGACAAACGTCATCCAAGCAGAAGTTAAAGAGGACGACCCAGCTTCCTCCCAACACACAGGTCCTCACGACTGCCCGGACTGTGAGAAGAAATTTAAGTTTGCCTCTTCACTAATTGCCCACAAAGTTATCCACACCGGTGAACGTCCCCACCGCTGCAACGAGTGTGGTCGCTGCTTCTCTTTCAGACAGTCCCTTGACAGGCACAGATACACGCACAAAACTGGACGCAAGTACGACTGCGTTATCTGCGGCGAGACCTTCCATTCCTTGTCGGCCCGCACGGAGCACAAACAAACACATATGGAAGACGGTGTTTACGCATGCCAGCAGTGTAACAGGAAGTTCACCTGGGAGCTGGCTCTTGCAAGGCACATGAGAACTCACACCAATGATCGGGCCACTGATAAGCCCACAGGGATCCTTAAGGATGGAGAAGAGGTTGTTGTAAATGATGAAATAGTCTGTGAGGATCCAGTTCAACCGACTGAGTCCGACTGCCAGGTGAAAGCAGAAGATAAAGGTGATCAGGATCCAGAGAATGCAGAAGTCCAGAGCAGCGAGGGCATCGTCCGTGAGTCTGGAAACCTGTTCCCTGAACTCGATAATCATCAAGCCTCACCCCCAGCGAATGTTCGCACAAGCGGGCGCAAACGCAAACCGACCATGAAGATTCAGGTGATAAATTTACAGAAGCGCCTGAGTACGAAGAGGAAAAAGATCACCCGAGTGGACCCTGACCTGAAGCCTTTGCCTTTCAGCTGGTAAAAATATCTGCTCTTATTAACCATCTTTGTTACATCTCACAAAGTGTCTTCCTCTGTTTTTGTGGTTCTGTTTTAATGTATTGGTTATTGTTGGCTGTCAGGTTGACTAAGCACCTCTTGTTTATGTTTCTTTAACAGTGCAGAGCACTCGTATGGCTCACCCACGGTCTCATCAAAGGACAGTAACGAAAGTGAGTGTTCATTTGTTGACATTTGTAGTTGATATTTTCACCACAGTTGGTTTGTCAGAGAGACTAGATAACGTAGGCACCACGCAGCATAAAACAAATCAGTGCAACTGCATAGTGCATTCAATTGAAATAAAAGATGACAAGTCAGTCTAGCTAAAATGATATTGCAAATAATTGACTGAAAAAGTTTTAAATCGTCTTTTATAAGATAAACACACCAATATTTCCTCAATGACTTGTAAGTGATTATGTGATCCAAACAGTTAGATATTAATAGTTAACTTTGAAGAAGTGACACTTCCTTTATGAAAGTGACTGTCAGGTGTTGTTCCTTTACTCTGAAATAATCTGTAATTACAGCAGTTTGTTCAACATCATTATCTTTGAGGGGTCAGTGTGTAGAATTTATCCCCCTCACCACACCCTCCCCTTCCCATAATGAAAGAACCTGTGGTAGTCTTCAGTCTGGGTATGCTGTAAAAAAAACATGGCGGCCTCCGTAGAGAAGACCAGCTCCTGATGTGTGTGTATAAAGTATTTAAATATAACGGGAAGAGAAAACAGAAATTTGTAGAATTTACATGAAAGACACTGGGGAAAACATCACTAGGATAATGATGTGCTTAAGTATGTAGATGTAAGGCATTGGAGAAGGTCTGTGTGTCTATTGTAAAGTAAAGTGAATAATAACATGCTTCTAAAGAGCTTGTCAATAATAAAATAAAGCATTATCCTATTTGAGCACAGATTTTAATTTCTCTCGTACATTTTCTCCTCAGCTGTTTTCTCCTGTCCAAAGTGCTCGTTCCAACACTCGGACGAAGTGCAGGTCCAACAGCACATTGACACCTTTCACTCTGCTGAGACTGAGGAGGACAAGTCCCTTCACCATCTCGCCGATGAACAAGAAGGTTTTAGTTGTTCAAACTGTGAGAAGAGCTTCAAGTTCCAGTCTTTACTCAAAGCACATCAGAGGATCCACACAGGCGAGCAGCCCTTCCTGTGTTCTCAGTGCGGACAGCGTTTCTCCTTCAAACAGTCACTGGACCGGCACAAGCAGACGCACGAGTCCGGACGCAAGTACGAGTGCTTGATCTGCGGGGAGTTCTTCAAGTCCCTGTTGGCTCAGAGGGAGCACAAGAGCACCCACATGGAGAACGGCGCATACCTGTGCTCTGAGTGCGGCCGGGCGTTTGCCTGGAAGTCAGCACTGGTGAGGCACGCCAAGACCCACGGTGAAGACGCCGACAAGCCGGAGCGTCCTTACAAATGCCCTCAATGTAACCTGGGCTTCAGCTGCGCCAGCTATCTCAACAGGCACGTCCAGACTCACCAGGAAGAAAAAGTGCACAAGTGCAACTGCGGGAAGAGCTTTGCCTACCGGGCGGCTCTTAGCGCCCACCAACGCATCCATCAGAGGGAGCGGCCGCACACGTGCACACAGTGCGGCAAGGGGTTCCTCTACAAGGGGGGTCTCCGGAACCACATGAAGATCCACTCAGAGGAGATGCCCTTCATGTGCTCCTTCTGCGGAAAGAGCTTTAAGAGGGAGCGCAGCATGAAGAAGCACGAGCGCTGCCACACCAGGGAGAACGTTTTCAGCTGCTCACAGTGCGACAAGAGTTTTGTTTACAAGGCCACGCTGATCCGACACGAGCTGACGCATTCGGGCGAGAGGCCGTACCTCTGCTCCGACTGCGGGAAGGGCTTCTTCTCCCACGCCGAACTTCTGAAGCACGAGCGCTTCCACACGGGCCACAAGCCCTTCCAGTGCCCCCACTGCAGCAAGAGTTTCACTCAATCATGCTACCTGACCATCCACCTGCGGTACCACACCGGCGTCCGGCCCTACCCGTGCACCGAGTGCGACAAGAACTTCCTGAGTGCGAACCGCCTGAAAAGACACCAGCGAATACATTCAGGGGAAAAACCATTCCTGTGTGGAGAATGTGGGAAGAGTTTCAGACAGTCGTATAATCTGAAAATGCACCAACGAACACATATCATGAAGTTAACATAACTGGGCAAGTCTTGAACTTATTGGAAATGTGAATTGTGTATTATTTATGATGTATATTAAGTGTGGGAGGAAAGCAAAGATAGATGTGCATCTCATAATAAGTGCTAATGACATGTTCACTGACTTCTTTCAGTTACTGGTTGTGTTGAAATTAAAGCACACCGAGCACAGGAATGTTTTACTGATGTATCGTCATGTTACATCCGTGTGAATTGACTCAGAATCAAATAATGGAACAGAAAACGTTTCTACATAAATTCAGGTTTTATTGAGAAGTGGGTGTAGTTATACAACAGAAAATTCAAAAGGGGTTGGAAAGGAAGCTTAAACCTTTTTGCGCTCCAACAAAATACATTTTCTCTTGATGGCAGTAGTTTATTTTAAAACAGTAACACAGAAAAACATGGGGTGGTCTCAGATCAGCAGTAGTGCACACAGAAGCCACGCTGAGACGGTTTTACAAGAATTATTAGAAAAAGCTTTCATGTGAAAAAGAGTAAATGACTAAATTCCTGCAGTACTGACTTTAGTGAATAAATGAGATTGGGCTGCACTTTACAGACAAGAACTTTCAACACTAGCACATGTGATGTTGGTGCCAGGTCAGAAAAGATGTATTGAGAAAACAGTGCAGGAGAGGTAGAGAAGTGACCTACATAGCGATGTGCAGAGTGATGGGGCAGTGGTCGCTTCCCATCGCCTGGTTGCGGATCTTGCTGTCGCACAGGCTCGGCAGCAGGGACGACGACAACAGAAAGTAATCGAGCCTCCAGCCCACGTTCTTTGAGCGGGAGTTCATCATGTAGGTCCAGAAGGTGTAGGCGTTGGTCTGCTCAGGGTAGAGCTCGCGGAAGCTGTCGGTGAAACCGGCCTCCAGCAGCTGGCTGAAGCCCTCGCGCTCTTCGGGGGTGAAGCCTGCGTTTTTCTTGTTGCCTTTGGGGTTCTTCAGGTCGATCTCCTGGTGTGCGACGTTGAGGTCGCCGCACAGCACCAGGGGCTTTTGTATGTCGAGCTCGCTCAGGTACGACTGGAAGTCCACGTCCCAGGTTTTGCGATAGTCGAGGCGCACAAGGCCTCTGCCGGAGTTTGGCACATAGGCGGTCACCAGGTAGAAGTTGGGGAACTCTGCAGTGATGACGCGGCCCTCCTTGTCGTGCTCCTCTTTGCCTGGGGGGAGAAAGAGGAGATTCACTTGACAACTGAAGCAAATACTTGACATTTTCAGTTTAGTAATTAATCTAGGTTTGTGTTTACAGTGGAGATACAGATCAAATGGTTGGCTGGTTAGTTCAGATTGACACCATAACTGGGAGTAGGAGGAAACAGCTACCCTGGCTCTGGCATTAAAAATTCACCTATGCAATGTGATAGAACAGCAAAGTCAAATGGAGACTAACCGATCCCATAGGTCACTTTGAGGGGTTCGGTCTTGCAGAGCATGCCCACACCGCTGTAACCCCCCTTTTCATCGGAGGCGGCCCAGTACTTGTGTGGGTACTCGGGCATCGAGGTGATGTCAGCCGGGAGGTCTTTCTCCGCACACTTGGTCTCCTGCAGGCACAAAACATCTGGAGCCTCCTCACGCACCCACTGGGAAAGAAGAACACAAATGTAAACATGAAGCACACACTTACAGATTGGTCTTTCGGGGTCACTTCAAACTCACATCCAGGCCCTTCTTTTTCACCCAGGCCCTCAGTCCGTCCACATTCCAGGAGGTGATCTTCATGTTGGCGTCTCGTCCATCTTTGCTGGTCATTTTGTCGGGAGGGTCATCGTACAGTATCGGTGCCTCTGGCTCCTTAGCCTTCTTTGTTTTCTTTGCAGTGGCTGCGAGGTGGAAGAGGGGACAGGTCATAATGGAATTGGCCAAGGTCAAAGGTCAGCTACGTACAGTAAAGTTTAATATATAGCAAATATAGGGACAGTGTGTTTTTGGATGAGTTTTAGAAAGTGCTGACGTACCAGGGCTGGTGTCGGCCTCCCCTTCTGCTGCAGCCGCCTCCTCTGCCTTCTTGCCTCTTTTCATACTTGAACTCCCTCTGGTGGCAAACACACCTCGCAGACGCACGACACGCACACACAACAGCACACACGCCGCTGGAAAAACCAGAAGAGGAAGTTAAGATAAGAAGTACCCACGTCTTAAATGCCATAAAGGACAAGACTCGGCCTGTAGAACATAATGTGCAGAGTCAGATTCATAACTCGGTGGAAAATGGAAATGCTTTTCAATGGAAATGACCAACATCAGCTGAAAACATCATGTTCAGCTCCTCGCGTGTATAACGGTTAATACGTCTGCGTGGACTCTGGGGACTTTGTTTATCAAAACATGGTCAGGTCCATGTGCTCCCTACAGTCAGACTGATATACATTTGATGGGCTTTAACATAGTTATCATACATCTTTGATGACCCATGAAGTTTGGTATAAAAGAGCTGTGACTAAGTAAACATTAATATAACTCACTGATCAGTCAGCATAACCAACAGTATTATGGACAATGAGCTCAGAGCAGCAGATAGATCTGTTTCCGACAGAGCTTTGATACGACTGCAATCTTTAGTAATGATCTCCTCAAAGATCCATTGAGATATCGACAGACAGAAACGTGTGCAGTAGTGTCGGCCCCTCGGATTTCCGATGCAAGTCGTCTCTGTGCGGGAGCTCACGGTCAAACTTACGAAACGCGACTCTGTCTGCGATCGGGTGGCTGTGCATTGTTCACAACAAGTTGAATGGAAAGCTAAGCTAATGCTAGCTGCTGCTGCCGCTGCTCCGTGACAAAGAGCCCAGAGCCTGCAGCCCCCGGCCCGCACGCAGAATCAACGGAGTGTGAGCAGATCCGCTGCTTTCACTGCGAATATCCGATTCATCTGTCAATGCAAACACGGAGCAGTCGAGTTTTCGTTCGTGGAGAATGAGATGCAAATAATCTTACTTGTAAGCTGGATGCAAAGAGCGGATATGCGCTGCCAGTCAGTCACTCCCCCACTCACTCACTCTCCCACTCATACACACACAGAGCAGAAAGCAGTCCTCACCACGTGCTTGCTGTATTGAGTGACTGTCGGAACGTATGCCTGATAGAAATCACGAAAATAAAACGCCACGTTTTGTATTTACAACTTCAAAAACGCAATAACGGTCAAATAAAAGTGAAATGACAGTTGTTTAAACACGAAATCTTCTCCTGACACGCTACTGAAGGGACACATTCACTTTGTTTGGTCCAGGCGACCTGTGCAGCCGCCTGGGCGAGGGTCCATCGAGGCTAGGCTCCATGGAGGCTAGGTGTACTTGTAAAAAATAAGCTGCTGTGAAAGTAACTAAATTAAAGTTGTCTGACTTTAAATTGAATTAATGTGAGCAACCGAAGGAACGACTAAAGCCAGGTACACATGTTGTGTTCTTCTAAACAGCGTTAATATATTGTAACTAGGGAAACGGGGTTTTGTCCCTGCTAGCATCACAGCTGCACGGCGTTTTAATTTGGTTCAGTTAAATGTGGAACAGTGTGTAGCCTGTGTTTGCTCTAAAGTATACTTTAGTAATGTAGTTTCAACCTATCGACTACAAACATACACTGTCATTCCTGTCAGGACACCGCATTACATGTTGTTATACCGTTTAAAAGCGGTGCAGGTGAAGGAAGTGTGAGCATCGTCAGTGTTTAATGAGTGTGTTTGTTTGGACCAGTGGATCTGACCAATACAGGAGACATATCAGAATCAGAATTCAGATCAGAATCAGAATTCTTTTATTTGCCAAGTATGTTTGCACATACAGGAAATTGCCTTGGTGTCGTTGGTGCACTACTTATGTACATAAAACAACAATATAAAAAAACAACAATATGTAAGAAATTGAATAAAATAAAATAGAATAAAATAAAATAAAGAATATACATATATACATTAACAGATTAACAGGGTTATGGGCACGTGCTGTGCGAAGGTGCAGAGATTGGTGATAGTGCCAGTAGTATATAAGTATATGAAGTCAGTGGAGTAGTCCCAGTATTTCTCATAATTCTGAGCGTGTCGTGTTTTTGTCCTCGGCGGACATAGACTTGTAAAAGACTAACTAATAGAAACAGACGTGGTGCTTCAGGTGCTCTTAACCTTCAGACACATCAGTCTTCACTGCTCTCTGACGGTGTCTCTCTTTACAGCCATGACTGTGGTAATCGGGTTTGAAGGCAGTGCCAATAAGATCGGGATTGGAATCATCAGGGATGGGGAAGTTCTTTCCAACCCTCGTCGGACTTACATCACACCTCCTGGTCAAGGCGAGTCACATTTCTACTGTAATGCCGTCATGTGTTCACCAGTGCTGTGACAACGTTTTAAAAGTCCTGCATTTTTCCAATCAGGATTCATGCCCAGCGACACCGCCAGGCACCACCGTGCTGTCATACTGACTGTCCTGAAGGAGGCTCTGCAACAAGCAGGGCTGCAGCCTGCAGACATTGACTGTGTGGCGTACACCAAAGGTAACATGACATCCTTTGTGTTCATGTCGTTACAGAAAAATGTGTGTATGTATGTATGTGTATATGTATGTATGTGTGTATGTGTGTATGTATGTATGTGTATATGTGTGTATGCATGTATGTGTGTGTATGTATGTTCATATGTATGTATGTGTATATGTATGCATGTATGTGTATATGTGTGTATGTATGTGTGTGCATATGTATGCATGTATGTGTATATGTGTGTATGTTTGTATGTATGTATGTGTATGTCTGTGTATATGTATGTTTGTGTGTATGTATGTATGTATGTGTATTTTTGTGTACATGTGTGTATGTGTGTGTATATGTATGTATGCATGTGTATATGTATGTATGTATGCATGCATGTATGTGTATATGTGTGTATGTATGTGTATATGCATGTATGTATATGTATATGTATGTGTATATCTGTGTGTATGTATGTGTATATGTATGTGTATGTATGTGTATATGTATGTGTGTGTATATGTGTGTATATGTATGTGTATATGTATGAATGTATGTGTATATGTATGTGTATATGTATGTATGTATGTATGTATATGTCTGTGTATATGTATGTTTGTGTGTGTATGTATGTGTATATGTATGCATGTATGTGTATATGTGTGTATGTTTGTATGTATGTATGTGTATGTCTGTGTATATGTATGTTTGTGTGTATGTATGTATGTATGTGTATTTTTGTGTACATGTGTGTATGTGTGTGTATATGTATGTATGTATGTACATGTATGCACGTATGTATGTATGTGTATATGTGTGTATATGCATGCATGTATGTATGTATGTATGTCTATATGTATGTATGTGTATGTGTGTATGTATGTATGTATGTGTGTGTGTATATGTATGTGTATATGTATGTTTGTATGTATGTGTGTATATGTATGTATGTATGTGTATGTGTGTATGTGTGTATTTATGTATGTATATGCATGCATGTATATGCATGTATGTACATGTATGCATGTATGTGTATTTTTGTGTACATGTGTGTATGTGTGTGTATATGTATGTATGTATGCGTATATGTATGTATGCATGTGTATATGTATGCATGTATGTGTATGTGTGTGTATGTATGTGTATATGCATGTATGTATGTGTATATGTATGTGTATATGCATGCATGTATGTGTATATGTGTGTATGTATGTGTGTGTATGTATGTGTATTTGCATGTATGTGTATGTATGTGTATATGTATGTGTGTATGTATATGTATGTGTATATCTGTTTG